>NC_084768.1:12949448-13251413 GCF_028858725.1 Colius striatus
TCCCGACTTCTCTAGTCCAGCAGATGAGATGCTGGTTCCCTCCATGGTTGTAGTAGCTGTTGTAAATGTTCATGAATATTTCACCTTACAAACTAGTACATTCCACATACCAGTCAAAGTCTGAATGAGTATGTGGAAATTCACATGCCGCATAATGCTTTAGGAGGAGTAAAGTAATTTTTGGGACAGTATTTGTTGTATACAGACCACATTATGAAAGCAATTTGGTTGACTAGAGGAAATATCTGAAATACATACCTGTGTGTCTTCTTGACTTTTATGCTGATCTATATGGTTTCTCTGATCCATTGCCTAGAGCTACTGAAGTAATAACACAGAAGCAGATTGTTTCAAAGGCATTGCTTCCTCCTCAGCTGAAGTTAAGGGAAATAGTAAGTATGATTAAATGGCTACTCGTGTTGCTGTTTACTTGACAGTTTGGAGTCTCTTCTTTCGAGATGAGTAAAAGTTTGTCTACAGTGCATAACACTGAGTTTCTAGAGCTGCCTTTAAGTCTTTCTCATAGTAATTGAAAATAGAGATGGTGAATAATAGCAGTGGTTTCATTAGTTGCTCACTGGAGGCGTCTTGTCTTGTGCTTGAGTTTCATTGACGAGAGATGTTAGTCTTCATGTGTTTACAGCCCTATTTTAGGCCCTGACATAAGCATCATTTATGTCACTTGGAACTAAGAATAAAATATAGTAACCTCAGATTTAAATAACCAAAGTTTTGCTATAAAAATGCTAAGCCTCTTTCCTAGAAAGTGTGGCTTCATCACAAACACGGGAAACACTTTGTGTGAGGGAGAAAAGGGCATTTATTAAAAGAAATGACCTAGCGAAGACTTTTATGCTCTCCATCACAATGGTCCTGGCAGTATGGTGTCTGTACTTCATATCAGTGATTTGCAAATATCATGAACAAATTTGAAGCAGAAGTGGCAAACTGACAATAAATATTGATGGGGTTTTTTTAGCTGGAAAGCAAAGTGAACATGGGAAATTAATTGGGAGGAGACATTGGCATCAGATATCTGCTGTAATTTTTTTTTTTCTTCAAGTTCAGTGATATGGTTCAGATTCATTATCCTTGAAAACAAAGTAAGTTTTTACAGTAACCAGGCCAGTCTGTTTTACAGGTGTATTAGCTTCAGACTAGTGAAATTAGGTTTGGTTTCGAAGTTCTTAAAGTACAAAACAGTGTTTCTGTCTTGCTAGAATTCAGTTTATGTGGATTTCATACTGATAATTTCCAGGAATATCTTTTTGCAGTGTTCTTGATGCATCTTTGACTTGTATTGCAACATGCAAAGTGATTGGTGCTCTGAGCACCTTTAAGAATTTAGACATTATCCCTGTTCCCTTAAGTTTTTGATTGTTTTTTTTGTATTTTTTCTTGGGGAGTTTGTTTTCGGGGCATGTGTGTGTTTTTCTGTTTTGTCCTGGTTTTATGGGTTGGTGGTTTTTTTGTCATTTGCTTTTTGTTTTGGTTATGGCTTTTGTGTGGTGTATTTTTGTGTGTGTGGTGGTGTTTTTTGGTTTGGGAGGGGGATGTGTGTGTATATTTTGTTAATATTCCACTGCTCCTAAATGCAAGATAGTATGTGCTAAACAAAATACAGCAGTCCTGATGTCTGCTGTGGATTTCCATCACAGCCTTATTTATAGTACTGTCTAAATTTGACCACATCTCATTATGAACATTTCATTTTTCTGTGTAAATTGCCAAGTAAGGTTACAGATTTTAAAAGATCATGTTACAGCTCTAAGCTTTTATGAGCCTGACACGCTCTTAAAATTAAATCCTACGTGTTGCAGAAAATGTGACACTTTATAGAAAGGTTTGATCCATGTGGTAGTATACAAACTGTAAATGTGGAGAGGTGTATTTATATATGATGCTAGTGGAAGGAGAAAGGATGGGTTGAAATCCATAGACACCATCATAGTTCATAGACTGTGCGTATTCTTCACACTTTAAACAAGTTGTTAATCATCTATGTAGTCATAACATTTCTTTCTCTTTTCTTTGAGATGTTCTAGTGTCAATGGTTATTTATTTCACATCATTTTATATAATTATATTCAGCTTTGGAAAGGTGAGACTGGAGAAAATAATTGGGAATCCCCCACTCCCAACAAATTGGCCATTAGGGGAGGCATTTTGAGTATGTTATAATTTAGTTTACAATTACTGAAATTCATCAGTATAATTCAATTCTTTCTTTCTACTCAGCCACATGGAGACTTATGCTGTGAAGTGGTTTACATCCTTGTGCAACCTTCTAGTGAGCAGTCTTCACATCAGTCCCGTTCCATGAGTGGCATTGGTAAAGAACATGTTTATGAAACATTCCAACTTGTTTATTTAATCAAATCAACTGTTAAAGTCAACAGAAGTTTGATTTGAAGAGTACTACAATTTTTTATCAGAATGTCGTTGCTGTCGTACGTCTCCTATAGAGGCAACATCAAAAGATAAATTGATCTTGGAAGGAAACAGTAATACACATATTGATATGAAAGCTGGTGATCTTTATTGGGAAAAAAAATCTGCAATTCTTTATTTTGCAATAAAACACTTCAATATTTCCTTCCTTGTATTCAGCAAACAGCAGATTGATATTTTAACATAGCTATTTTTGAACAATTTTCTGTATAACTTGAAGGCACGCTCAGATTTTTTTCGTGGTTTGAAAGAATGACAGCAAAAGCACCTTTATCTGACATTTAGGATGATTAAATTTTGAAAAATCACTTGGCATATTCAGCGTGACTCCACAGGGTACTCTTGCTTTATAAGGCAATGGATCATGTTAGCTTAACTTATATTTAAGATTTGCTGGCCTGATATTATTGTGTTAGGCAGTATTGCTGAAATGGAAACATAAAATTTTGCTGCCAAGAGATCAAGTCTGCCTGCCCTACACTATAAATTAGTTCTATAAAGTTTTTAAATGCAATATTTGCTCTGGCCCAACTAGTGTTGTAAAGCCAGCAAATTGTTCTTAAATACATAAAATTAAATCCTAGGTCAAAAATGTATGCATTTCTCTGGGGTTTTTTTTGGTAACCTTACAGGCTATACAAGGTAACACTGCTGTTCTAAAAAGAGAACTAACTTCAGCTGAGTACATTTACAAATCTGAATAACTTTAAAAAAAATTAAATATATGACATTGATGTAGAAACAGATTAGGGAGCATCAAAACCTTCTCATCCGAGTTTCTAAATGGTAGCATCTTCCTTGTGTCTTAGTGAGGTGAGTTCAAAGCTATATCATAAGCTAGGGAAAAAAAGATATGTTCTATATTTATAACAAATCATGGATCTGAATTTTCTGTTGAGAAATTGTGATCACATTCATCAGCTAAACACTTGGTAGGCTTTCTACTTCTCTGGTCTCTGGACAACTCTGGCTAATGCTATTTGGCTGGGGTTTTGGTGAGGATGCTCTGCATGCACCCCAGTACAGCCTCCTTTCTGGCTTCGTCTTTCACGTTCTGAGGAGCTGAGGCATAAAGCCAGCGTGGAGGTTCCTACAGATCCCTGCTTGCCTGCCTGCTTGAGGCAGCTGTAAATGCCATTTGAACTTCCTTGGTTTTCTTTTCTCCTCAACAGGAACCCATTGTGCTATTTGATTGAGCAAAAATAGCTTCTGTTAGCCATGCGACCTCTGAGGGTCATGAAAAATACTTTTATCATCAAAAGAGAGAAGCAGGTTTTTCCCAAAGCTGGGAAACAGGCACTTGTCTTTGTCCCGAGAAGCAGACTTGCTGGGTTAAGAGAATGCTAGGTTTGCAGCTTTTCAGTCACAAAGATGTACCCTTTACAATAGATTTGTGGAAGAGAGAATCTAGCAAGTCATTTGATTTCAGTGGCGTAGCAAAAAGGACAAGGAGAGCAGTGAAGCAGAAGAAGTGAAGCAGATGGTTTTGGATTCTTCAGGACAGGAAAATTCTTTTAACAGTCTGTCCATTTTTTGATTTTCCCCCCATGTCACAACATTATTCATGGTATGGTTTAATATTTTTGAGACAGTTGACTGTCTTAGTTCTTAAGCGATATTAATAGTATCATATTAAGGATTTTGTTGCTTAAGTTAACTGTTTAATCAAGAGAACAGCTCCAACCTTGGTGTGCCAATGTGGGAGTGATGGGGCAGGGCTCTATGTGTGCACCTTGAATGCCCAGGGACTCAAGGAGCGCAGGGAATGGGTTCCTTTACCAATCACAGTGGCTGTGTTGGGAGGTTTACTGAAATGCTGGCAACTGAAGGAATCTGAATGAGTTTCATTGAAGCCTTGCAGGCTTTCAGATGAGGTACATCGAGGAGTGTGGTTGGCCTGCATTGCTAAGATGTGACTGAGCAGCGGAGCCGGATGAAGAAGGCTACAAGAAAGCACTGGAGAAAATGTGGTGACCAAAGTCTCTGCTCCCTCTCCTTATGCAATCACAATGCCCTCCTCCCTTCACGTGTCTGGTTCAAAATGGCAAAAGGTCACTTGTTCCTGAGGGACATATTTAGATTGTGGTTTCCAGAAACTGAAGGAATGAAATCAATACCGAGCCTTTAAAATGAACAATCCCCCCCCTCAGGTGCCTGTGAGTGCTCTCCACAAAGGTGCCAACACAGATTTGAATGAGTGGGTTTTTTTATGTCTGACAGCTGCAACGGGGCTGGTTTCAGGTTTATAGATACAGCAGAAAACAAGTCACAATTAATAAAATATTGGGAATTAGTGCAACTGATAGATTAGTTATAAGGCTTTTCAAATCTGTATGCATGTCTGTTGTTTGTCACATTTGTTGTTTGTGAGTGCTTTTGAGAGTGTCTGATGTGGGTTGGTTAGAGCTAGTGGTTGTGTGGAGCCTCAGACTGTGCTGTGGCAATGAGCTGCAACTCAGGCAGTGACCTCTCTCTGACTCCTTCCAAGAGTTTTCTGCAGAGCACAGTGCTTGAACTGATAAATTAGCCGGAAGTTTACAGTGCACCAATAAATTAATGTCTGCTTTGGGTTATGGCTGTTTACAAATCAATTTGAGAATCAGGGCCTTTCAGTTACACAGAGTTCCCAGCACTTTCACTGTTGGTCTTTTCGTTGTGTTTCTCTTTTGGTGAGTTTATGCTGGGAAAGATAGAAAATATGAAGCTGAAGCTAAAAGATGAGATTTCAGAAAGGGTGCAGTTTAGTGCAGGATTTACATAAAAGATGAAGCCTGGAGACTCATGCAAATGTTTCAAAGAAGCTCAACTAAGCATTAATCCAAGTGATAAATTGATGGAGAAATGTGTTTTATCTGTTTGATTGGTTGTAACGTCTCTTATTCTTAGTTAATTAAATATCCTAAAAGATCAACATGTGTTATAAAAGCTTGTTTACTAAAGTAATCAAAAATGGTTTCACAAATGGACAACTATTAAGACAGACATTAACCAAACCTGAAATCCTTTCCTAGCCCCTTGACTATTGCCTGTGCTGCTGAAATTGCCAGTTCTGAGAGGATTGTTTGTCAGTTTTCTTTGTCTTTTGGTTTCAAAGCCCTTGTGAAAACAGGATTGTATTTTAAAGCTTATTTCATCTGTAGGAAGGATATCCAATGTAATCACATTTCTCGGGAGGCCATGAATTTGAGATAAATACTGAGTGCCACCAGGTTCTTGTGGTAAAATTAGCAAAGATGGCCACAAATGCTGAAAATTTGAATATTGCAACCATCCTAAATAAACAGTTTAGGTAGTTGAGCTGATAACCATTCAGACTGAGTGTCCTAGTGAAGTCTGTGATAATAAATGTGTTTTGGCATTGTTTCAGGGACAGTTAGATAGCCGTTCCATGCTGTAGACTTCACATTGTACGTGCCAAGAATCCACCCAATATAGAAGAGGCAATTTTATTTCAATCCACAAAGCAGCTGGTTTGGGCCAGCCGTGCAGATTGTTCCGTGTTGCTCTGTGCAACAGTCAGCTTTGGAACTGTTAGTTTGCCAATGTTTTTGTAAGTTTTCAGTCAACGCTCTGAAGGAGGCTGACATTAGTGGCCACTTAGTAATTGGCAAGTGCTAACATAACATTAGAGTTGCTGTAGACTGATTGATTAAATGATGTCAAACAGTACTGATAAAGGGAGTAAAGATATCAATCAGTCTAAATAAGATTATCAACAATTTGGCTCTAAATGTTTTGTATTAGGATTATTTATCTGTATTTCATAAGCTTTCTTAGCAAGTACTGATATACTTTTGGCGTTGAGTCTGATACAGGGAAAAGTTGAAATGACTGAATTGAACAGCTAGCTACAATTTTCAATTATAGCTGTACTATATCAACCCAGAGATAAAACATATCCTGTGCTTGCTTAAAAAAAAAGTATGTGTCTTCTGTACTTGTGATCAGGAGAGTCTAAAAATCCCTTGATTTATTAAGAGAGTTTGTTGGATCACGTCCTTCCACCTCTTCCCAAAGCTGTTTTAACTTATAACAGCTTGAGAATTGTTTCTTGACAATCTATCAGTCCATTTGTTCCACATCCTGGTGACACTGGCTGAATCTTGTATGATCTAAAATACTTAAATCATGTTTCCTGGTTATCTATCCTAAAAGGGAAAGAGGCAGAAGTGACTGAACCTGTTGGACATACCTGTCTCTATCTCTTAACTTGATCTATAAATGCCAAGGAGTAGTATTTAAAAGCATAGTTACATGGTTTAAAATATCTCAAAACATTATTAGAAGAAGCATTGTACAACCCTGTAAAACTGCTGCTTTGCTTTTGTCTTCCATACCCAACTTGTCAACATTTTTTCATAGTGCTGAACAGAAAGTCTTGCCAGATATCAGATGTGCATTCTTCTGATGAAAACCCTTCAATAGCATATCTAATATTCCTTTAGATTTGGGATGTTAGAGCGCAAAGGAAATGTGTGAGTAAAATCCTTTAGTTTATGCCATGTTTCTGAAAAGGTAAAATTGCACATAGTAGGAATGCTACTGAAAAATACTTGTGAATCAAGAATTCAGTAGTTTCTTATGTTTTCTTTTCATGGCAAATGTTTTTGCTTGAGCCTGTGATCAAGTACTGTCTGCTTTGCAATGTATTCAGTACTATGTACTATGGCACTAGAAATGACAGCACAGTTATTTGCCATGAGAATTTAAATCCTAAGGAAACAATTTTGCAATCTTCAGTGTGAATGATAAATGACAAGCACACATTTTTTTTTTTTTCTCCACTCTTCCATTTTATGATGTTTAAAATGTCTATTTTGATGTAAAAATTGAATATATATTTGGGAAATGAGTTAATAAGATTTGGGGAACCAGAGTTCTGTGTACTATAACATATCCATTGTACTAGCAAATTAACCAAAATATTTCACTTCTTTTTAGGGAAAAAAATTGTCTGGCTTGTCTGGCAAGTATTTAAAGCAGCCCAGAAGCCTATAATGTGATCATCTCTTTCTGGAGGAAAAAAAAAAACCCAACTAGATCACGTTTTTAGTTTTGTGTGGAGGTTTTTCTGGCTGCTCCCCAATGCCTCACTGTGCTAATGCAATAGCAGTGCATCTTTGAATGTTGTATACTGTCATTGAGATGGAAGTAATGTGGCTACATAGCCATTATAGTGTGTGGCAACAAAACCCTGACTCAATGTAGGTCTTTTTTAAAGGTTGAGCTGAGTGTGAACTGTAGATATTGTTGTTCTAGCTGTCCTTAAACACATGAAATGTAACATATTTATCAGTAAAGTTGCTTTTACATTCAGTGCCATCTTCACTGTAAAAACTGACAGAAATAAGTTCTAAACAAAGTTAAGCAAGGAAACAAAGAGCTCTGTTGATATTCGTGTCTGGAATTTCCAAAGTTGCATACTGATGATACGTTTCTTCTGTCCCGAGTTTTACAAGACCTTCTATGTAAATAATAGTAGAAGATCTCAGTGTTGTTAAATGTTTGTTGCAGATTGTTACACTTGTATGTGATAATCCATGTTTGTGAATGTTCTTCCTTTGGGATGTCTTCCAGGGCTTGCTCTTAATTTGAGGATAGTGAGATTTGTCTCCTCCAGTGCTTTATAATCCTAATCTCAATCTTGGGCTAAGTGTGGATGATGTGTGTGCTAGTACCAAGCCTGACAATAAAACGCTCTGGAACAAGAAGTATACTATATTAATACAGAAGCCCTCCTTGGCAATTCTTATGTCTGTCCCAGATCTTGCAGAGAATGACCATGCAGCAGCCCAGGCAAAGGGCAAAAGAAAGCATATAAGAAATATTTAGAGATCATTGATGTGTTGTTTTGTTCCTTAGAGCACTAAGGATTGATTGTACAACTCTGCTTCACTCTTTGCCCTGGTTTTTTTATAGAAAGAAAACTTGTTACAGAGTTCTTGTGCTTTCATTTAGATGAGCACCAGCCTTTGGCAGATATTTTGCTGCTTAATGTCAAGGTTGTGGAGATGAGCATTTGGTAATTCAGACAGAGCATGAAATGATGCCTGTAGGAGAAGGTTACAAAATCCCTTACAAGTTGGTGGCTTTTATTGTTTGTTTTTCCTGCACAGCTGAATACAGTAGTATCAATACTATTGATAATAGATAAGCTGTATCGTGGAGATCTCCACCAGCTAAAAAGCATTAAGGGTTGCCACTGATAGAATAAATTCATACATTATTTATTATCAATTTACAAGCTTTTTTGCCTTAAAGTGTTTTGCTGTTCTGCTGTTATTGTTGTTAAAATAAAGCAAAATGAAAACAACACTGGTTAATGTGCTACATTAAGACACATTACAAGTTTTGACTACTGAAGCTTTTTTCTGGTTACCCTTTGTAATTGAAATGCCTACAGCTTTCAGACAAACCATGTACAGAAACTTGATTATAACTTTAAGATAGCTTATTGATTTTCCTGGTTTCTTATGTTATTCACTGTGGTTCTATTAATTTTTTGGGATGCTATTGTTAATAGAGAACATCTTCAGTAAACCCTTAGTTTGACCTCCTGAAGTTACTGACAAAGAAGAAAGCTGAAGTAGTTGTGTATAAATAAATTTAATAGCTACTACAATGTTTAGTTTTGCTTTAATAAAAGAAAAAAGCACAGGATTAAGGCAGACTGATTTTTTTCAACTATGTATTTTTCAATTACATTGTGTTACACTGAGACGGGACCAACAATCAGTTATATTACAGAATGACATTGAGAAATAGGAGCTGATTAAATAGGAAGCAAAATATGACTGATAATCCATATTGACAAGGAGTTTCAAGGGAACTATCAGAGTGATCTGGATGAAGCACATAGTATTTAAATATCGTTATGAGAATAGATTACAGTATTACATCAACCATTTCTAAAGGTCTGAGTGACAGCAGAATTGAGATGTAAGCCAAACCAAAATGTCAGGTTCAACTTGCAAAGTAACAGGGAGCAACTATGACACCCTTGAGAAGCAAGTGCTCAGTGTCAGATGAATAACACATCCAGTGAACAACAAAGTGGGGCAAAACTCTCTAGAAAGTAACAAATTTCATTGTGGATTGGAGGATTTTTCTCTGTATTGCTGTATGTTGTTCATTGTGTCATCAACCTAATCTAGTGTTTGAGATTCACCCATGTCTTAGCCAGGTCCACAGGTAACAGGCTGCTGGAATTATTCAGATGGCTGCGTGGCTCAGCCTCCAAGGAGTGGCTGGTCATGGATTATGGTCATGGATGTGTATGGAACTCTGCTCATCATGTGGAGCAGAGTTGTATCCAATGTGTTTTGTGAAGCTTTGAAAGATACTGTGAGGTACACTTGTCACACAAGTACCTTCTTAACTACGAGCAGTGACCAGAGAAGTCCAACCTGTTCTAATTGACCACTCCTTATAGAAAATTTATTTTCCATTGCCTGAGCCAGACTAATACTAGACTAGACTGAGAAATACTGTGCAACCAAGAGGTTGTGGAAGTCTTATCTCCGAGCAGCAGCTCTTTTCAGTTTATTCCACATCTGAATAGGGTAGTGCATCCAGTTTTGGCTTTTGCATAATGCTCTTTGACCATATATTTAAGATAGTAGTGGTATATTTTCTTAACACTAGTTCCTTTCTCTTTTATTTCAAAAAGCTCTTTCCATAACCCTTTTGATTTTGTTTCCCCTCCTATAGTTGCATATGTTTTTGTCATGCAAGGAATAGGAATAAGTTCTCACAACTTTAAATGTGTGCTGGCATTTATCTTGAGCAAAGTAAGCAGAGAGCTGAGGTAACATATGCTCCTGAAAATAAATTCTCTTATCTGTGTTGTTTTGAGGATATACTCAGCAAATGAGAATAACAGTAGTTTCCAGCAGAAGTTTCTCTTGCTGGGCCAAGCACACTTGACATGCTTTACAGTATCAAATAGGGTGAGATTAGCAAACCATTTCACAAAGACTAGTACTTAGTCTTCAATATTGTTGCTAACTTGTTGCTATTTCCTTGGTAGCATTTGGAAAACAAGCAGATTCTTGGCCAGCAGGTATGTTTCTACCTCAGGGCAAGTTGTGCTGCTTACTGGAAGTACAATAATAGTATCTACAGATTTAAAAAATAAGGTCCTGAGGTTTCTGCACAGTATTCAATCCACAGTATTCCCAGGACAAGTTTGTGTTAAAATATCTATGTCATAGAAATAGCCACAATCAGGAAAATATCAATCACCTAATTGAAAATTGGAATCCATAATATTATTTGCTTTCTATTGTAAATATCTTTGAGCAGTGGCCTGAACTTACTATAATAATAATTATTTAATTTTCTCCTGTGTAATAATAATAATAATAATAATATACCTTTCATTTTCATGGTGGCAGTACGTGGAACCATATAATAAATTAGTAGAATATAAATATAGAATCTTTTTCTTTGCATTTGTTTTAGGACTTAATAGAATGGAGTTATAGGACATTTTTGAGGAAATTATCTGCAGGTGATTAATTTTACTACTAGAGCAGTCTTTTATTCCTAGCAGAGTTCACCTAAGGGAAGCAGCTTTTATAATAGATTAGTTGACCAGTTGAGTTAATTCTGTGGTTTTACATGTTCAGAGTATCACAAATCAGAATAAGAAGTGAAACTATTAAATACTGTGTCTGTACACTACAAGGTTTATTAAGATCATAAATAGAAATTCAAAAGATGTCATAGATTCAGAAGTGAAAATTGTAATTTTGACTTAATCCCTTTCAAAAAAATGGCTTTCCAAAAAATTAGAAAAATGTGTTGAGCTGTGAGGGTGTCAGAAGCTTTTCGCGTTTGCACATGACCAGTATTCTGAATACCGTAAACATTTAAATGCTGATCCAAAATGCCTTAAAATTGTAAACTCCTTGTACTGTGTTTATGAAGACAGCTTACCTGCTTTAATTTGCTGAATATTCAGCATGAGAAAATCCTTTGTCATTTTGTTTAGCCTGCATAATAATGACTTTTACCTGCCTGCTATGGCTTTAAAGTAATTATTAATGGATAAATCTTTATTGGCAATCTATATCTTCTGCAGAGTTGTGTAGATTGTGACCGAACAACAATGACAAAAAAGGATACTAGCATCACTGAACCAAACATTTGCAATTAAATCAGAGGACTGGGAAAAAGATTAACGCCAATGATGTGAATAGTATGGATTACAGGATCTACATTTTGTCCAATTAACTCCAGAATCTTTATATTTAGAAAAACAATGCTTGGGGTAGATAATGGCTAATAATTGTCAATCATATGGGAAATGTAGTTTTGACAAAACATGTTAGCAGAGTGTTCACTGCAGTTGTTAGCTAAATTAGGATTTCATTGTCTGGCCTGTTAGGCACATGATACCCTGGATCTGTTAGCAGCCTGTATACTGATGTTCAGGAAGGTGTGTTGTTTCCCCTCTTCCTTCTGGAAGACAGCAGCAATACAATTACACATAATGTGAGTGAGAAAATCCTTGCAATATTCAGTCCAGTTGCCACATAGTTCAATTTTTAACTCTGGCAGTACAAGGCATACCTTGAGACTTTTCTTTTGATTCTTTGGCTGGTTCTCTACTCTTATGAAGCCAGGCTGAGAGAGTTGGGGTTGTTCAGCCTAGAGAAGAGAAGGCTCTGGGGAGACCTTTGAGTAACATTCCAGTACCTAAAGGGGCCAACAAGAAATCTGGGCAGGGACTTTTTTTAAGACCATGTATTGATAAGACAAGGGGTGATGGCTTTAAACTGAAAGAAGGGAAGTTTGGTTTAGATTAGACATTAGGTAGAAGCTCTTCCCTGTGAAGGTAGTGAGGCACTGGAACAGGCTGCCCAGACAGGCTATGGGTGCCCCATCCTTAGCAATGTTCAAGGCCAGGTTGGATGGGGCTTTGAGCAACCTGATCCAGTGCAGGATATCCCTGTCTGGGGCAGGGGGGTTGGAATGAGATGATCTTTAAGGTCTCTCTCAACCCAAACCATTCAATGTTTTGTTGAATACTAACTTGCTGCACGGAAGGACTGACCCTTGATTTGTTCCTAACAGTGACATGAGAAATTTATTTGTGACAAACTCAAACACATTGCTTTGCATCTAGAAGATGCTCAAGTATTCTAAAATAACAATTAAAAAATTCTCCACCAACCCAATTTGAGCAGCTTCATAGAGATACAGAGGCAGCTTGCCCCCGTACTACTGTCCTTGAAGAACTCGGTCCAGTCTGCCCAAGATACTTAAAATCATTTCATGTGCTATCCAGGGGAAACCCTTAATTAATTTTTGTTGTCAATGAGAAAGGAATAACAATTAACAATGAAATAGAGTGAAATTTATGTTACTTCTGGGGGTTTGGATTGTGGATTTTTGCTTTTTCAAGGCAGGAGGGGGAAATGGATTAAAATTTCATGAATAGGATTGATTATGTTTGTAGAAATTTACTTTCCTAGATTGCAAATGTTTGCCTGAAGGAAGCTGGATTTGTTTTCAGCTACACACAGAACATAGTAATGAAAATGTAATCAAGAGTTAATGAATGTGCAATATATTAAAGAGATGAAAAAATAGTGTGGGAAAACATATTTTTTGGATAATGTTGTTTCTATTTTCTTGTCTGATTGCTTGTGAAGGTAGTTAACGCACAAATGATGAACCATTGCATAATTAACTTATAACTGTAATACTGCACACACCCTAAACAAAACTATAAAATGAGAATATTAACATATGCACTGGTGATTATGTCAAATTCTTTTTGCCCAAACCATGTAATTATTTAATGCAGTATTTAGCTGTGACTAACACTATGAAAGGAAAATGGAATGCTTGAGTGATTTAAAGTTTTTATAAATATATGTCTGCGATGTGTTTAAGAATTTTGTTAACCTAAGATGGTTTTAGGGAGCCTATTTAAGCCTTGGTATATTCTTCATTAGTTATTCTATGTCTTTCTAGTGATAGCATCTCATGAGGTCAAACAGCTCTTGATTAGTGTTGAGTTGCTTTTGTGCAGCCTTTTTGGGGGGTTTTTCAGGGAATGGTGGATTTTTTTTTTTGAAAAAATATCAAAGTTTTACACTTCTCAGGTTTCCATGATGAATTTTCAATTACTGCAATTTAAATTCCCCTGTGAATTGTTGTTTATTGTTTCTATAAAGATGAATCAAAGTGAAAACAAGCTGATGGATGAATTTTGTGCTGAGTGCAGTTGTGGATAGAATGCAACATGGGAGTAGGGAGGAGGGTGTGCTACCCAAGTGGAGAGGGAGCTTTGATTCTTGCAGATAAAGACAAATCGTGTAATTGTAGGAAACAGATATTCAGATACCTTCTAAAGTTTTTTCATATAACTTGGCATCTTCAATTCCATCTTCAAATATCCAATTTTTGAGAGGAAAAATCTTGAAAGTATAAAGAAAGAAGGCCCAGGATACTGAAAAGAGCTGTGAAAAAACAACACACTTAAATGAAAAAAGAATTGAGGCTGAAAGGAGGGAAATAAATACAAAATGTGGAGGTTTTTTTTGTTTGTGTATGTGTGTTTTGGTTTTGCTGGTATTTTGTTTACATGGTTTTGTGAGGATTTTTGTTGGCTGTATGGTGTGGGTTTTTGGTTTGTTTTGGATTTTTTTGTGGTTTTGTATTCATTTTTTGGTGAGGTTTTTTGTTGTTTTGTTTTTTTCATCAGGGACTGTAAAACTACATTTCAAAATCACTTCATTATGTCAGGTCACCCACAGCCTTGCTTCCCAAGGTCACAGTGAACAGTGAATAAAAGTACAGAAGAAAGCACATGGGTGCACTTTGAGGAAGATCTTAAAGATCTTACAGATTTGTCTTTTCCTCTTATTTACTCATGCTTCCTTGCAAGGCCTGGAGAGTTTTGTTTTCCTTAACCCTACAGCAGGAGGAAGAGGCCCCTTGTGCCTGGATAGGACTTCTGACTCAAACAGATCTGACAAACAGAAATTGTAGCACGGTGTAACTCAGCTGTTCTGGGACATCAGACATCATGACTTCCTTGCAGTAAAAGTTGGAGTGGTCACAACTTCTCAGCTAATTTAAGCCGTTCCAGCTTTGCATAGACTAATTGTGGGTAGCCTGCAGGAGTACTGGGCTGGTATATTTTAGTGATGCTTTTAACAATTGTCTCGAAACATGTGCCAAAACTGCCAAATTTATGATATGTTGTTGTGATGTATCGTTAAACAAATAGACTTGAATCTATACTTATGTTGCTAAGCAAAACAAGAGCTTTGCTTAGGCAGGCTGTTTGGAACTGCTCTGTCTCTCCGGAGTATACTTCAGTGGCCACTTTGCTAACCAGTCCTGGAACATTGTCTCAACTTTTAAACTTTCAAACACTGGTTTTGCCAAGGGAGTTCTGTCATGTTCTTCAGAATCCAATTAACCCGATCAAGGTACCTTGAAAGAGGACTCCCAGACTGCTAAGCAAAGCTTGAATTAATTCTAAGACCTGTCTAATTAGACAGCATCATTTCTATTTTGACTTCTGTTTTCAAATATTTGCAATGTAAATGTTCTAAATTGCTCTCTATACATCACATCATAAATATTCAGATCATCATTTGACACCTATTGCTAGTTTGCACTCTACAAAATGATTGTAAAGTGCCGAAGCATTTTCCTTACTCCAGTGGAAGTTAAAACAAAAAACAGCATGTTTTTTCTTTTCACAAAGGTATGAAGGAAAAGGCTCTAAGGGTTTTAAACTAGATCTAATTAATTCTAGTGCCTGTAATGTTGCAAAACTCACTGCATAAGGCTTCCTGTAGCAGATTAGCTTTTATTTTTTAATGTTTAAATATGATGATGCATGCAAATTCTATCTCCAATAATAATTAATTACTCTGGGATGTTCTTGAGATTTAAATATTTAAATTATGAAATAGCTTGGAGAACAAGGGAAAACTTTCCACGCTTCAGCCTATAGCCCTGGTCTTGAGAGCTTCACTGTAACTATTGTTCAAGGACTGCAGAGATCACAAAATGTCAATGTCAATGCAAATGACATTTCTACTTTCCTTGTTTAAAAGAGAGATTCCTGTTTTCAATGGCTTGAGAAATGGTTGCTCTACACCTTCCCACTCATGTGAGGATAAGAACAATCTCCAGCTGAGACTTATTACCTTAATATGTGGAAGAAAGTATTTAGAGGACCACCTAAAGACCAAGATTTGCAGTGAAGAGAAAGGGAATCCAGTGAAGTTGGGACTTCGAAACATGTAACTCGGAAGTGTTTTAAGCATGTTCCCATTTACTGCCAATCTTTTTACTGTGAGGTATGTGTCTGCTTTCTTTTTCATGATGGATTATGATTAAGAGCATTGAGTTGCTGTTGCAAGTGAATGTATGAGGTGTTAGATATTGATGTGTATAAAAATACACACACTACACATGCATAGATCAGTACCAGGGAAATGGAGATCATAGTGGTGGGAATATTTAAAAGACTGGCAAATTAGACCAGTTGAAAATGTATTCATTAATAGCACTTCTTGCTGTTAGTCAATCCTTCATATTAATCATCATCATGACGTACACAAAACTACTTGAACAATTAGCTTGTTAATACACAGGTGGCTGTGGATGTAACTGTACAATGGCGATAACTGTAGGGAACTCCTGTACAGTTAGCTCTGATGGCTCAATGCTTTTTGTTGGGTCATATTTGCAGAGGTTAAGGTAACATCCGTGATAAGTGTTGGAGAGAAGGCACTGAAGACGTCTTATTTCTTACATCTTTTGGTTTTAGGCTGTTATCCCTCTCTAAAAGGGGAAAGGTGTCTCCTCTACTGTGCCCAGATACTGCATGGTGGGATTTAATTGTGTGAATTGGGCGTGATGAGCCAGTTCAGTGGATCCAACTCTGTGCAGGAGTAAAGGCTCAGTGCTGCAGATCTGACTGAGATTTGAAAAAATATTTCAGGACTGTAATGCTTGAACACATAAACATTGTTTATCTCTGTGGCTTACTGAGATAATGGCTGTTTTTCTGTTACCGAGTTAGGAAAAATGAAGGGCAGCAGTTGACTCTTACTACTTCTGGTAAACTGGATGAATTTGTAAAGATGTAATATTACTTTTTTGAACAAACCTATGATCATTGAAATACTTCACAAAGAATTGTCTGCATTTTTTTTTTTATGCAAGCAAGTAATTCCACCTGCTTTTAAAGCTGCTGCAGAAGAGCATCAGATAGGGTCCATTAGAAGCATCACAGTAGAATTGTCCTGTTATTGTGCTTTTGCTCAGACATTTAATGTTTGCTATTATGAAGTGCTAAGTTAAATGAGCCTCTGATGAAGCTGTCCTTGCTCTCCTGTAAGGTGTGTTTAAAAACATATAAAGTACTTATTTGGCAATTTTTACCTTGATTTTAATAGTAGTTAGGCCTTTAAAAACAAGAAAAGGCAAATCCAAAGGAAAAGAAAGAGAACAAAACCCTCAAAGATGTTCTTGTAGTGGGGGTGGATTCCTTGAAAAGTAGAAAGATTAATTTCCTCCTTTCAACCTTAAATGCTGATATATACAAGACATAAACCAGAAAAGTTCAGACAATAAAATGGAGTGATTCCAGAGAGAAAAATTAACTAAATGAGGAATACTGCTCTTGGGGATCGTTGAAGTAAATGTTTCATCATGGGACTATATAACTGAGAAGGCAGTGCCCTCTTTCTAGCATATGCCAAGGGTTACACTGAACTGACTTCAGTTTTAAAAGGATTCACACCCACATTTGTAGGAATTTTTGAGGATTAAAGTTTCTAAGAGGACTTGTCAGAGGCAAGGAGATCCTAATTGTTTTTCTTTCTCTGAAGAGAAAATTACCTCCTCAAACACCTTCAGCAAAGTGAGATAAATTCATGGAACACCTTTTTCAAGAGGCTGGTGCAATAGAAATAGTGGAACTTATAATTTTCAAATGAACATTCTAGCATATTGCAAAAATAAATGTATATATACATGCATACATATATAAAATGCATATACATATATGCATATATGTGAGCTCACAAAGTTTTCTTATGCTTTCATGAATTGAAGAGAACAATTTTGATGTGATTTTTTTAGAAACACACCATGTATTTAATTTATACTCTTCTGTTACTTGCTTGTATACTCAGACAGTTCCTTCTCCTCCCTGAGAAGAAACAGAATGGCTCCTTTAAGTATGAAACACTCACTTGAGGAACATTTGCAGCATGAAATCTGAACAAATTAATATATTTTACTGAAACCTATCCTAAATGTCTGAGTTCTGTAGTAGATAAAGCAGAAGAGATGCTTCATTCTACCAGAGATTTTGCAATACAGCCCTTTACTTTTTCAAGTGCAAGAAAACTTCAGTTTCTGCTTCATTAACTTTACAAATCTGATTTTGTTCTTATTCAGTGTTTGTACCTCAGGTTTTTTTTTCTTTGATATTTGAAGTGCTGGTTCAGTTTTTGTAAAAGTCAAGTGGAATATGACCTGAACTTCAAAAGGGCTGAGAGTCAACTTTTAAACAAGTAAAGCATTAAGTAAATGTGTATTTAAAATGCCATACAAATTCCAGCTGTTTTCTCTTACTACTAGGAAGACTCTTTCCCTGTGGGCAAATATTTGTTTATATAACCTTAACTTAAGCCAATTAGAATACAATTTGAGAGTGCAATCAGACTTAAAGCAAAATTTACATTTCTTTCGCAAGCTAAAGAGGTCATTTAGACACCCAGGAGGTTTATTTCCTCCTTTTATTTTTCAGTCTGAACCTTCATTTAGTTATATCTGCACACATACATAAAATTCTGTAATAAAGCATATGTATTCTTTCAAGATTAATTTTTATCTTGCTGACTCAATCTATTAGGTCTGACCAGAACATTTTTAAAGCACTAGGAACAGCTTTTCAGACACTCACAATCCTGAAACTCTTCAGCTTATAACAGGTGTTGGAAATGATATTTGAGAGTTTTCTTTGTATTTAAAATAATATTATCTATGTCTGCTTCTCCATTGTACATGTGTCCCAGCTAAGCCAGAGACTGGAGAAATCTGTTTGGAGTGAGGCTGTGGTGCAGTTATCCATCTCTGTTGTTTCCATAGAGCTTCAAAATCAGCTTTTGATGGAGCATGAATGCTAGCAGGTGAATGATTTTCAGGTGGTTAGTTTATTTAGGTTTGGGAAAAAAACATGCGGTCGAAATTGCCCTGGACCTTTCCCTAATGAATCATTGTGACTGTAGCTGGTTTTAGGACTGATTTCACAAAGTGAACTTGATGGACACATTGATGTCAGGTCCTGTATAGTTTACAGCTGCTGAGGAGGAGAAACATTGAGAAAACACTTGTAGACTACAAGACTTGTCACTATGGTCAAAGGCTAGTTTTGCACTTCTAAGTGCTTTAAGACAGAGTGGTAATTCTGGATACTGAGGGTGGATTGGTCTATAAATGAGCATCTGCTCTGTGTTTGTGCAACAATAAATTAGAGCATTAGATTTTTCTGTCTCCTTACCTATTTTCCTGATGTAGCGCACCAGACAGAGGACGGTCTGACGATATGGTCCTATGTACATGTAAATGCATTATGGTCTCTCCCAGAGCCATGTTCATGTCATCCTTCACCTGTGTGATAAAACCAACACTTAGATGTTCAGGTATAGTTTCTGTGGTAGGTAAAGTCCTTATGTTCATAACCTGAACTGAGCAGCTCTAAGAGTTTGACTAAAGATGGATTCTGAATGTCATTTGCTTTATAATATTTCTAATGGAGCATTTGAAATACTATGGGAGGCTGCAAAAGTGATCTTCAGTCATTATGTTTTCTCCCCTTATTCTTACTGTCAGTTTAGTGCTTTGTCTCTTTCTCATTGTTTCCTCCCCACTGCACTTCTCGTGCCCATCACAGTGTTGATTATTAAACGAGTTGTTCTGTTGGGTTGCTGCTGGTCATTATTGAGCACAACTTTAGTTATAAATATGTTGTGGGTTTTTTTTCTGAAGTATCTTTGAAAGCAATAAAACCTGTGATGAAACTGAAATCTTTTTAACATCGAGGTTAGTATTAGGAGAAATTATTACAATGAGCAAGAATTTGCCTTTCCTCATTAATAAAACACCTTTCATTACATAACAGTGAATGAACAGCCACACCTTGCAGATACAATCATGTTGCAGCAAGTGACTGCAGTGATAACGTCGACTGGTAGAACTAATGCTTTTCTTCTGCTTTTTTGGCCTCTATTTGCCCTAGTGAGACATGCTCCTTTTGCTTCCTCGTAAGCAATATCTGAATGGCTCAGAATAAAGCCCTGGGATTAACTCTCTAAGGATGAGAAGTGATCAGATCGTTGTGTGATTGGGGGTTGCCTTTTCTGAGTGCTTCTGATATCCCATTTAAGTTCACATCAGTACTACTGTTTTGCAGTTAATTTCTTCACTGTTCCCCACTACATTTGATTCACATTGCAGGGCAGCCCTGGAGCATTCTGAAAGGGATTCTTTTTTTCCCCCGATTACAGTAACCCAGAAGGTCACAGCCGGCATGTTCATTGGCAGCAGCAGATTAGCTCAAGTGTGAGATATGTGCTGTGTGGCCACCGCTGCTTTAGCAGCAATAATTTCTGTCTACAGATGTGCTCCTCTTGTGCAGCTGCTTGGTGATGCAGACGTGGCTGCTCCAGAAAGTTTGGGGTTTTTGTTTTTTTTAACCACCTTTGGCTGCATTGGAAGATAACAGGCAATTCTTCTCCATCATCAGTGAAGTTAGCTGTGAAATGAAAGGCTTCCTGAGGAAATAGAAAGTTGTAACTATTGTCATGGTAGACTCTGATCTTTACATTCATGTTAAGGATCTTCTTTTTGAAAATTACATACAAAGATATTAATGTGCAGCATATGAAACATTCTACATGTTTCTATGTGACCTTATCTAGGTTGACCTGCTTCTGCAGGGGTGTTGGACTAGATGATCTCTAAAGGTCCCTTCTAACCCTACCATTCTATGATTCTATGTGACTTCATTTGCAGTCTCTTCCATCTCATGAACAGAATGAACACACAAAGTGAAACAGGCAATACTGGAAACTAATGAGTATTTTTATAGAATAGCAGAATAAATAGGCACATAAAACTTTGCAGTGGTTACTGCTGCCTTTCAGCTATAGTGACTCACTGGGGTACACTTTCAAAGAGAAATGAGGGGTCCAGAAGTAAGCACACAAAATGTTTATGATTGCAGAATTACTATGATATTGTTTTGGTCGGTTGGTTTGTTTGTTTTTTCTGGAATGCTGTTTAACTTGTTTCATTATGAAACCTTACAAGCAAAAAAAAAGTTCTTAATTTACAGACTTTTATTTTCCTCCTAATTTCAAGACCTTTGTTTTTCTATGACCTTCTTTTGATACATACTTGAATGGTTGCCATAGCTATTCAGAAAAAAATGATCCCACTGTTTTGGGGCAATTTTTTAACTTTCTTGGAGGTTGGAGTAGAAAGGAAGAAAAATCTGCATTATATATTTTTCCTGATTAAATACTTATCACAATTTGCAAAGAAACAGATATTGCTAAACACATTTTCCTTTGATTCTAGTCCAAGATTGATGGAGAAGGACAAGTTATTAGCAAAAAATATATTGCACAATGGTTAAAAATATTTGCTGAAGAAATTCAATATCCCCAAATGTCATTCTTGTCTCTAGAAATGAGCATGACTCTTAGGATAAAACCGGCTGCTGTGCTCCAGTGTCATGTCCTGCACACTGTGTCTACAGAACCACCTGAAGGCATTTATATGGTTAGTGTGATGTGAGAATGGATTGTGATAGAAAAATAATTATAAAAATCACTGTTGAAATCACTTTGTGTGAAACTGCTAACTACTTTTGAGAGTCCCATAAAAAAAGGCATTTTCTTGTGCCTTTAAGTGCATGACAGCAAAAATGTCACTTTAAGGGAGTTCTGCACTTTATTGTGGGCCGCATATAATCCAGTTAAGTTTTTGAGCTTCGAGGGCCTGTCTTTGTGCTGTCTCCTTTTATATATTTATATTACTTATTTCCTGTTACTTTTTTTCTTCTCCTTGCCCTTTCCTTTCAGGGTAGTTCTGTGGATGGTCACGTTATTCCTTCAAGAGCAAAATTTCCTGTATTGTTTTAAGGAGATTTTATTTCAGCAGAAACTGGTGAGAAGTACTGGCTGGTACTTGACTTCTCCTTTAGTTATAGTTGTCTTGAAAACAAGAATGGAGCACCCCGGAAAAATAGTAAGTGCAGGCTGCATTTTCAAGAAAACCATGGCACGTCGGAAATACATCTAGGGGTTGTTGATCAACAGCAGCTGAACATGAGCCAGCAGCGTGCCCAGATGGCCAAGAAGGCCAAGGGCATCCTGACTTGTTTTAGCACTAGTGTGGCAGCAGGACCAGGGCAGAGATTGTCCCACTGTACTGGGCAAGGTGAGGCCACAGCTCGAGTGCTGTGTTCAGTGTTGGGCCCCTCACTGCAAGAAGGACACTGAGAGACTGGAGCATGTCTAAAGAAAGGCAACAAGTTACTGAATTTGGTGAAAGATCTAGAGAACAAGTTTTATGAGGAGTATCTCAGTGAACTGTAGAAGAAGAGGCTGGAGGGGAACCTTATTGCTTTCTACAACTACCTGAAGTCAAGGTAGGATGGCATCCGTCGCTCTCCCCTCGTCTAGCCAGCCAGTTATGCCCTTGTAAAAGGCTCTCAGGTTGGTCAAACAGGATTTCTCCTTGGTGAATCCCTGTTGACTCCCCCTGATTTCTTGTTGGACATTGCTGGCAATAGTCATTTTCGGCAGAAGTGATTGTTTTGTGTTGGATATTGGAATAGAGTTGGCTGATGTGGAGTGTGTAAACAGTGTATGTGTGTGTGTGTGTGTATATATATATGTATGTTATAGATAGAAGTATTCTGGCTGAAGTTTACTTTTTGCAGTTCGTTGGTACTGCAGATACAATAATGCACAACCACACTTTTAGATGTACTCTTTAGCTATTGAGTTGAGACTTCTGACAGTGCATAAAATAATTAATTATTGTCTTCCTTTTGTTTTCATTGGTATCTACCTGCCTGATTCTGTCAAACATAGCTCTCTTTGGAAGAGTGGCAATCTTCTATCAGTTCAAAGACAGTGTCTTATTACAGCAACACTCAAATCATATTTAAAAAAAAAATTTGAAAATAGTCTTGAAGGACATAGTCTACTAAATACCATTAATTTCATAAGGAAAATGCCACTCCTCATAGTAACAGCAAAATTCTGAAGGATCTGGGTCTTTAAGCTTGGGGTTCTAGCAGACATACTGTTTATAATACATGCAATTGTGTATCTTGCAGAAAAAAGGCACAGATAAAGAAGAAAATCTCTCTTCTTAGTGCAAAAATAAAGTATGTTTGAATTTTTCTCATAATAAAGACAGTCAGTGGTGATTTGCTTTATGTATAAGCTCACAGGAGTGGAAAAGTGCTATTATGTGTTTACATGAACATAAAACCACCTGTGCTATTTTTTTTTTAGATGAGCAGTCTTCATCAAATCTAACTGCAAAGAGTTCCTCTCCATTTTCAAGATTGTAGGTATTTTGCAATTTTCCATGGAGATTAAAAGCTAAAAGTAGCAGCTGAAATTCATTAGAAGAGGAATAATAGAAAAAAAAAATCAGATGGTGTTGAAATGCCTTCAGCATTACAGCTACATTTGAAATGTAGCTGTTGCTATTAAAAGTGGTCTCTTTTTTGATAAGCGATGTCTTTTGATGAAATGACATGAAAACTCAGACATTGGAAAATAGATGAAAACTGTGGCTATTTTTGTGACTGCTTGTCAGGTGCTTGTTTATGTTTACAAGCCCTTTCCATTAGCGTCAAAATATGTTTAAAAACCCATGCTTTCGTTACCAAGAACGTTTTAAATAAAGGAGTGAAAGTTCTGTAAATGTGTTGTAGATAAGTGCTACATGAGAATATTTTAACCTACCTACTTATAATAATTTCTGTTTTAAGCTCAGAAGAAAGAGTATTTAGGGTAGGGCAATGGAAGGATGTGTTAAATGTGTGGTTGTTATTATGACTGGTATTTTTTTTAGGCAGGAGGAAGTCACTCAACAAGGAATGAAATATTAGATATAAAGTATTTGTAAACTGAATTTGTAACTTCTTTTATTTTAACTTTTATCTGACCATTATGTTCATTTTTAAGGAGCACATTACACAGAAACAGCCGCATTATTTGGGTATTACCTACAAATAATTGTTTGCAATAATGCAGCAGAGACCCTCTGTGTTTGACCTACCTGTGTTGATTCTGTGGTTCTTGCTCAAAATTGAGCCATGAACAGGAAGACACATCTGCAAGCAGAAGTGGACATGAAGTACCTCCCCTAGGTCACCCGCTCCAAACCCACTTGTTTAACCTCAGTTCCAGGGTACAATTCAATTTAAAGAAAAAAATATGTTCAGGCTCCTACTTTGCAGATGGTGATGGGGGCCTCTGTGGCATTATGTGGGCTATTCTGCTACAGAATCCAAACATGGTTACTGATTTGAGACCTAAATGATTGTTTAAATTTAGACTGAAGAAGTCATTAATTTCTCTTTGAAGTATGCTGTCAGAATTAGTACAGGTTCATTCTTTTCTCTCTCTGGTGTGCCTTCTTGTTAGTGAAGACCATCTATTTATCAAGGGAAATCATAAAACAATATTCAAAGTGAGATTTGAAGTGAAATCATAGAACGGTAAGGGTTGGAAGGGACCTTTCGAGATCATCTACTCCAACCCTCTTGCAGAAGCAGGGTCACCTAGATCAGGTCGCATAGGAACATGTCCAGGTGGGTCTTGAAGACCTCCAAGGAAGGAGAATCCATAACCCCTCTGGGCAGCCTGTTCCACTGCTCCTTGACATTAGTAACTGCAGTTATGAAAACAATTATCCATACTGTGCCTAATTCATTTATATTTAAATTTCAATTCATCAATGTTAGATAAAATAAGTTGCTTTTACTTCAATTCCTTGGTGACATCTGTAATAATATATCTAAATTTTGAAGTCCCACTGCTAGCCAGGGGCTTTTTTTTTGTTTATGAGGACTACTCAGATGAAAGCTGGTTTTAGAACTAATTAAACTTCATATTTCTGTAGTTAATGTTTGTATTTAATTTCTTCAGAAAGATTTGTCTGTTGCAGTTGTTGGAAACCATGTGTGAAGGGAATATGAATCAAGGGTAAAGAATTCTGTTTGGCTGTGAGGACAGTGATGAGAGTTGAGTAGAAACAGATTCTACTGGCTAATCTGATTGAGATAGTTTCCTTTGTGTGTTGCAAAATTAGTAAAATACATGGAAAATGAAAAAAACAATTGTGTGCTATTCCAAATCTTCTAGTTTAACTCATTCAACTAAATTGGTGATTATACCGTTCTTTCAAAAAGTATGTATTTGCCTAATTTCTTATTTGCTAAAATTGACTACCAACAGTGAAAAGTGGCAAATAAATGGCAGCTACAATTAACTACTTCTGGACCGTGCCCCTACTTAAAACTCTCCTACTTAAAACTCCAATTGTTCTTCCAGATGAAGACATGTCTCCTCAAAAGGACATACTTTCTGTTGATCTCATTATCAGCCTAAACACCTTTGAAGGTGTGTGCCCAAGTGTTTTTATTGCTTGCACAACTGCTTTGAGTGTATTTGAAGCAACTTGTCCATCTCGGAGTAAGCTGGGCATGATTCAGGCCTCCAGCAGTTTGCAAGGAGTCATGAATAAACAGGCATGGAGTGATAAACAGGGAAACAAAGAATCCTACCATGTTTCATGCCTGCTTTTGATCTGCTATTGACAGAACAAAGGAATGTATTGTAACCATATCCTCTTTCAGAACAAAAAAAAAAACCCACCAAACTCTTTGACTGCTACATCACACAGATTAATTCAAGGGCGTCTAATCGCTTTCTTTCTCTTGCTTCAGACTCAGGTGTTTTCTTCATAATGCCAAAGGTTTTACACAATTTCATTTTCACAGAATATTCAATGAGAAATCCTTTAATCTGAAAGCTTGATTTATAGAGGACTGTTTATTCCATTTCATTAATTTGCACTATGCAAACGCAGAGCTTCTGTTTTACGGGAGGAAAGTGAAGTGTATTTTATCTGTTGGCACACTAAGCTGCTTTTCTTTACTTCTCTTTACTGAAAGTAATGCAGCTATTCTTGCTATAAAATACCCTTATGTTACTAGGAAGCAAGCATGCGACAAGCAGCTTTGTTCTGAGGTGCTGAAAGTGTGATTGATTTTCAGTAAATGACTAATTTGCCTATGAGCTTATTAAAGCTCTTCATATAGATATGGTTAACCTAGAAAAAATAGAATATGATGAATCCAGAGTTTTGTAATTTAAACTTTCTGCCTTTCATGTGCATGCTCAAAGACTGTTTGCAGCCTGAAAATAAGCACAGCTGTTGAGACACACACCCATGGGCATTCAGTGTGTCATACCATGGTCTGCTGGTCATCTTGGTCAGCTGCTTCCTTTCCCTTTTGTGGAAGAGGAGAGATGTGTTCATTTGAGCCTCCCTCTAATATGGACTTGGGGCTATGTCAGGGCACCTACCTGGTATGAGTTTAGAAGGACTAAAAATTGGCTTTGGTTTCTACCCACCGAAATTGGTGTTTCTCGAATATTCAGACAAACACATCTTAAATGTTTTTTCTATGCTGTTGTCTTCATGAATGAAGGGAGCTTATCGTAAAACCTTGCATGGCAACTGTTCCTCTCCTTTAGGACTGCAAAGTAATTTTACAACACCATGGCAGTCTGAACAAAACACCAGCAGAAACAGAGCTTCATTGTTGAGAGAATGACTCTGTAGTGGGGTGCTGTTTTTCATCACACTCATCAGAACTTTGTCCTCCTTTCTTATGCTGCATAGAATAATACCCACCTCACTACTGAAATTCATTATTTAGCAATATATTCCTTCTGGCACAAAATGCCAGATTTTTAAGGATTCTACTTTAAAAAAGCTCCCCCAATTCTGTCACCAAATTGGAGAGTAGTTACTGTATAGCTGAGCCCATAGCTAAGTCAGGAATAACAATATCATGTAAAATGGACTCAGATTGACTGTCTACTGCTTTGTTTCTGAAGTTTCAAGAGCTGAACCTCAGAATCTGATAGATCTATTTAATTGGACCTAGGTTTCGGGACTGGGCAGTTTGAATTTTCTTCATGATTTTTTTTATTCCCATTTCAGTGTATGTTTCTTGTGTGTGTGCTCCATATTACTAAACTATATCAAGCAATTCAAACTGCAGTGAATGATTCTATTAAAAAAGTCAATAACTTAAGTGACTTTCTCTATAGCCACTGTAAGCTTCCTTTCTTTGTCTAGTTTTGCAGAGAAATACCTACATTGTGTCTAGAAAAGATTTTCAAACACTGTGCTATTCTCTAGATACTTAGGGACAGTGCATTTAGAACTGGAGTGGATAATGTGTATGCTTTGCTATCTGCTTCTGGCACTATCCATTCAGTCAGTGGTCATGGCAGCAAATAGCTTCAATAGCAAAAGCCAGGGTTTTGTAAAATACTTAAAGATGAAGAAAGAAGAATGACACTTTCCTTGCCATTTCAGAGTCAGTTTTGCCTCATATGTAAAGCCAGGGAGTGAGTTTTGCAAGCTGAGAAATGAAGCAGCATGAGAATCTGAAGTGGCTGAAGCTTTTGTAGATTAAGCTTATGTTATTCACTGATACCTATTTATCAGAAGATGTATATTAATTAACTTTATTCTTTTGTTATTTCATTATTCAAGTAACAAATAACATAAGAATATTGTTTTTTTTTTTTTAATGGAGGTTGCTTAGATTATTTTTAAAATGCCTTGTCTACCTTTTTCTTCAATATTCAAGTAATATTTTTATTTGGAAAGTCCAGTGCTCCACTTTCCAAATATTTTTCTATTAGGAATAGTCTTTAAATTGGCTTTTGATGCTCTCTCAGGCCTTCATTATCCTCTACTAATAAAAAGAAATAGTAATCCTAAATTTTTTTACATATGCTGGTCAGGTTCAAGAGAGAAAATTTCAACAGATTGTTCCATAAGTGTTGTATGTTGTGGCTTTAGGGTAGTTATTTTAACATTTTATCTTCTGCTCTTCCTTACTACTGTTTTTTTTTTATTTAGACTGTAAAAACTGTTAAGGCTGGAGCAGTCCTGGTACGCTGTCGTTCGGTTTCTACCATGGTGAACCAGTTCTGATTACCTCCCTCACCCCAGTCTTATTAAATTTAAATAAGAAGTAGCTGTTTAATCTTAATAATGTAGCCTAGTTGTGGATTTGGCACAACTGCTGATGACAGCTCTATCATTTCCTCGTTTTGGTTTCAGGTGCATGGCCAACCTACATAAAACGTTTTTTCGTACAGATTCTGTCCTCAAGCTTTGCTTTTACCATGGGCAGAAATGCATTTACTCAGCCAGTGTGTTTATTTTTGTACACTCAGATGTCCCCAAAACACTAAAACATAGTTTGACATGCCAGTGATGTGACCTTTTGTCACCTTTTTTCAAATCAAAGGATAAAGCTAGTAGATGACTCAGTCAGATTTGTAGTTAGGAGTCTTAGGGGAATGGTCCTGCTGCTCTCAAGTTACTGTGTTGTGCTTTTGGTGGTGACCCTTCTAGTTTTTTTATGCAACCAGTAGCATTGAGAAACATCAGAAAGGAGCCATGGTTAGCTTTCTTGGAGGCTTTGTCTTTTGTCACCTCTATTTTCCCACTTTTTGTTCTTCTCCCCCACATATTTGTCTTACAATGCACTTGAGTGCTTAGCAAGGCTTCTAAACAGCAGGAGGTAAAATACTGGACCACCTGTTAAAAAAAGATTTCATTGATGTCTCTAATGTATATATGCCAACAGCTAAATAAAGCTTGTTTGACTTTGTATCTAATTCCTTTACTCTTCTGTTTAACTCTTTAACTTTCCGTTCTTTAACGTTTCTGTGGCAATTTTCTGTACACCCCTTTCGTGAATTTCAGACACAATTTTAGCAGTAGACCATTGTGTTTCAGTACTCTCCTTTCAACTCTACTATTGCCCCAATATACAACTGTTTTACTACATCTTATCTGAAGAGAAGCCTAAATGTAGGGCTCTACATCAGTACATGAGATTTATGGTACTATACATGTCACAGGATCACTCAGGGCACTGTTGTGGCTCCCACTGAACGATGTAGGAAGAAATGCCTGCAGAAGCGGCTATCGTTCTGTAGATAGTAGGCAAGGGATAGAAATGAGTTGTGCTGTATTTCTTTGAGATAAAACAAATCAACCCAAGGTCCCAATGAAAAATTTGGACAAAACCGGGTGCATAAACCTTTGTAGCCCAAGGCAGTCTTGCTTGTTCCCACTAAACCTGTATATGTAATGGAAGATCTGAACTTTGGATTTTCTGCCTCTATCTCAAGCCTAGTACAATATTCTGTAATAGGGTATAAAGTTTTTTATCCGTAGATGACCAAAAAACCAAAGCAGTGTGTTGACTCTTTCAGCTTGGCCTTGCTATCTCACTCCCACTGAATGCTGAAACACCATCACTTGTTTCTTCTTTCCCTGTGTTGCTAAAAGAAGGGTTTTTTTGTGAAATGTGATTTTTTCAAACTTTAACAATGTCAGGTTATTTTCCTGAGTACAAGTCAGAGCTCAGAAAGTCTTCTCTTCTTTTCCCAGTCTTGTTTCTGTATCCAGTGATAACAATAGTAGAATCTCCTTACTGGTGGGATGTTTTGTGCAGGATGAGTTGAGTTTTTTTTTCATTTTGACATATCTAAATTAGCCAAGAAATGTCAGATACACAAGGAGAACCTGCTGCTAAGCAACAAAGCTGCATTACCTGGAGAATAATATTACACTGCACTGAATACTGACAGAATTGGCAAGTGGTCTCAAAGGAAGAGGATCAGTCACCGTTACGTTACGAACCTATAAATACAGATGGTTACAGGGATTATTAACAGTCTGGAGGTTTTCTGGCTTCATAATTTACAGTCTGTATCTTCAAAATGGGCATTTCAATTCAAGTCTTGACTCAGCACTTCAATATTATTAGATGTTATTTCTTAATAACAATTAAGCAATTAATAGCAATTTTGAAGAGTACAGGTACAATCTGGCAGGCTATGAACATTTAGTTTAGTTTTTATAGCTTTAAGAAAATTCATTACAAAAGCCAAAATTGTAAATGTTGCAATTTCTAAAAGCTCAATTAAAAATCTTTTTAGTTTTGGAGCCAGTGATGTGTAGGTCTAAACCAAAGGCCATTTGCAACAATGAAATTATCCGCTCATGGACATCTGGATAGTATTGCACGGAAGGGGGAATATCACTGAAGAGTAAAACTGAAAATGGATTTGGTTGTAACATGCCTGACACTTTTTTTTTGTTTGTTTTATCTGAGATTTATTTAGCTCTATGATGTTGGTCTGGATCATCTGTGTCTTTGCTCTCAGGAATGCCTCTGTTTTTAGGAACAAAATAAAATGTTGGAGATTCCGCCTCCCTTTTCTGCAACATGATGTGTTGTGCTTGTTAATTGTCCATAATATCTTCTGAAACAGTAATCATAATTGCTGAGTTAAACATCTTGCTGCAGTCTCATTCTGTTCTTTGGTGGCCTTTTCCCTGTCGACATAGGGAACAAATTCCTCCTGGGACACTCTTTAACGTGATGTCTCAGTCATGTTGTGAAGGGAAGATACAGAAAGTCAAAGCAGAATTGAACAGCACAACACAGCTGTGCTAAATTTAATTAATGAATACTTTTAGTTACTTCCTTAGGCCATTTCATACATAGCCAGTGCTCAGTGAAAGCTGATGCCATGCATTCCATACTTAGCTTATGGCTACATCAGCTGGGGTCTGGTTTGAAGAAAGCAAGTGTATAGTGCTTGAAGGTTTTCAGATTCACCTTTAGTAGGAAGTTGATATACCCCAGTGTGGCTATGCAAAGCAGATTTTTCCCTAATATAAGTCTGTGGACCACACTGATTAGTAGTGCAACCCAGAGCTGCTACTTACAGACTAGACCTGTACCTGTTCATGATGTGTCATGTGCACCAGAAATAATGGCTTTTCTAAACAAAGTTACTATTTTCTGCTCTAGAAACATGTTCTAGCACAGCTTTAGTATAGCAGTATGATAAAAACAATAACTGCAGTCTGGGAAGAGAGGAAGCTGAAGATTTAAGTAGAATAAGTGGGCATGATTCTTTGAAGTATATGGGAAAATGCTGATTTTATGCAACCTCAGGTTCTGCTCTTTCAGACTTTATTCTTCAAAAAGAGTAGTAAGTCTTCAAGTAACTGTGGCTATGAAGTTCGAGATGCTGTTATCTAACTAAGATCCCCCTCCTTTAAATGGATCATGAAAACAAGAGTTGGCTTTCTTGTGTCCTTTTATTAAAGAACTTCTTTGCATACGTACAGGTCAAGGATACATATGATACAGTTATTTCTGCTCTTTCTATTGCACTTTGTAAGGATTTTATTTTTTGCATTTCATTTTGGTTTCTGACCTTTTTCAGAGACACTGGTTTATGTTGTGATTGTGATTCTTATAGATGGTGACATTTTCTAAGTTTTCTGGTGGGGTCACTGAAGGGACATCTTCTTTAAGTAAACATTGAGCCTTTTTGGTTTGCTGTTTTGTTTTTGGGTTTTTATTTCTCTATTACTGTTCCTACAGTACACTCTTCAGATGGATGTTACAGGGAGTGGCTTCCAAGCACAAGGAAACTTCCCAAAGCTATAAAAATAATTCTCTTTTCAGATAGATTACCATCATAGCTTTCCAGTGTCAAACTTCTTATGGGTGGTCACCTGAACAGTACCACATGCAGTAATTTTTGTAAGGCAGTGTCTACTAACAGCCTGATGTCTAACAAGACTGGTTCATCCTTCTCTTTCACAAACTATTCGATGTGTACTGCATGGATACGTGTATGCATTAGGATTTCATCGTGTTAGTGTCATTGCTCTGAATCACTTGTGCAAAATTCTCTGTATTTTTTAATGAACACTAAAGCTCTTCAGGACTACAGACTTCTGTAACCTTGGAAACTATGATAAACATTCATTTTGGAGACAATAGACTTATTACAGCAGTGTCCAAATGTTTTGGATAGAAAGTGAATGACACTGTTTCATTTGTTAAAACATATTTGTGTGACTGATCTGCTGTTGCTATCACTCTTAAGCTAATATTAATAGTACATTTAATAAACACTTCCCTATTTTGTAGCAGTTAAGAACTTTATTGAGGAGTGAAGCACAAAGTTTTGGGTTCTGTTTAGAAAGACAGCCTTTGCTTTGCAGTGATCATGCTCGAAGGCCTAAGAGACAGGTAACATTGTTACTAGCTAAACAGGTTTCAGAAGGCTTTATAAGAAGGGTCCAATTTATAGTCCTCTCACAGGATGACTAAAACAGTTTTGAGAACGTTGTAACAAATAACTAAATGTAAAGATAAATTAAGGATCTATTTTCCTTTTTTTGTTGTTTGAAATGACAAGTATTAGAATTCCATTGCTTACACTAATCTAGAGAAGATGCTTTCAACCTTATTTAATTCTTGACAGTAGGTTTTAGCATTCATTTAAAGGGGATGAATGTGAAACATCGCTGATGTTCCAGAGGAGTGCCCTCATCTTTCATTGTTATTGGTAGTTTTGTATATTCAGCAAGACGTTATTCCATGTGCAGACATAATAATGATTAAAAAAATCTACATTAATACTCTGTCTTTTTCAAAACACGAGTAAAATATATTTATAGCTTTCCTTAGCAGTAATAATGTGTGTGTATTAGAGACAGAATGTCATCATACTGCTCGTTAGCACACGTGGAGCCACGCTTCTCTAAAACCCCAACATTGTTTTTTTCACTGAGCTATCTGACTTAACCTCTGTTTCACAGCTACCTATGACTGCTGGCAAACTTTAGCAGGAACAGTAGCAGCAGCTATGTAGGAAGACTGCAGTCTTTTATAATGTCTTTTTATTTTAGAGAAGTATGTGCAAAGAAAGTGTGAACCTGATAAATACTAGAAGATCACAGTTGTCACTACATGTACCTCTGGAACAGATGTGCTCTGCTGTTCACTCCCTTATCACTATGTTTTCTAAAGAAATATTTTGATGTTTTTAACAGTGAAGACAAAATTGAAAAATAAGTGTGTATACAAAAGCATTTGACAAATAACTCACATTTAATTCCTCTAGAGCTTTCATTGAGAAGTGTCCCTGACACCATCAGAAAACTTCTTTCAGCTTTTTGGAGTATGTCAGCTCTTCCACACAACAGTTTTCAGTTGATTATTTTTTTTCTCACGCTGGAGTGAAAACGAAGCAGTTTGAATATTTTCTTGCAATAGAATTGTGTCAGAACAGATGCTCTCAGTTCAGAAGCCTTGATTTTCCTCCTTTTCATCAAAAGTTTGGAAAGATTTTTAAAATTTTGCCACTAAAAAACTGCTGCAGGAAAACAAAATGTTTCCATTACAGTTTTGGTTTCAATCAAAGACTGTGGCACCACCTTCTCTGAATATTGCAAACCATTTTAAAGCTTTACTTGGAACTAGAGTTTACTTCTTAAATCACTATGAAACAAGCAGAACTTTATTCAGAATATAATACTGATAATGCTAAAATTCATATAGAAAGTGGGTGTGCGGGGGGAGAATTAGCTCAACAAATAGTAATCAAATGAAAATTAGAAATCACAAAGTGAGAAGGTAAGGCTTGGTAGTGGGATATTTTGTTCAATATCATTAAAATTGTTCTTTAAATTGTTTTCAAATACAGTTATCACTATCTGAGCATCACATTCCTCTGGATATTGAAACAGTTTTTAGCACTGGGAGTAGGGTGTGACTCAAGACTGGGAAAGCTGCCTGTATGGCCAAGAGGAAACATCCATTTTTGGCTTCCTATGTTTAAATACATGTACCATGCTTTCCTGCTGCATGTGATTGTAAATGAATGGGTGACAGTCCACAAAAGGCAGCAGAAGAAACTTTTTTGAGCCTCCTTTTGTATTTTAATGTCACGTACAATCACAGGAAAAGGCAACGCACATGAAAAACTTAAGTACTTAATGGTTTCCCCTTAAAATTGTAGCTTGATGCTAATATGTCCTGAAATAGCTTTTAATTCTTCATTATACTTGTAATTATGCAAATTTTTAGATTACTATTGTTATGTATAAATATTCATTTCCTTATATGAAGGTATTAAGGTAAATAGAAGTCAGATTAGCGTGCTGCAGTGAATCACAGCTGAGAAAAACAGCAGTGGAGCTCAATGTGTTTTTAACTGGAAATGGGCTGAGAGAGCCACTGTGGACTCAAAGGACAGCTGGCATGACAGCATTTGACATCCTGTGTGTAATTGGTTTTGAATGCTTAACAGATTTTTATAATGGTACAGAGGCACTTAGACCAGCAGGTAACTGTTGGGAATAGATTGAGTGGTGGTGAGCCCATTTTCGTATTACTCTTACTTGAGAATCCTTTAGACACACTTGACATCAAAGATATGTTCTCTTTTAAGTTCAAGTGCTTGTCAACTGTTACTCGCCTTTTCATCAAATTCAGGAAAAGCAGAACAACTTAAAACACCTGCATGTTATTTAATTACGATTACTGTTAAAGATAAAATTTAAAGTGCAGTTTATGTATAGTAGGGATGGGAAGCAGAGTATTGACTGGGTAAACACCCTTAAGAGTGTATGTGCAAAGTAGTTTTGTTGGCAAAGCCTGAGCAGAGGATCACTTGTGGAACTGATGTCAGATTTGGATCAGCTAGCTCAGCAACTACTATCAGGGACAAGACAAGCTGTTTCTGTCTGTTGGAAAAGATGGCATTTTTAGTTTTTAATATGTACTAAGCAGGCCAATCAATAGTGTGACAATTCTTAGCGAGCTACGGGTTTTGTTTTATTTTTGTATCAGGCAAGCACAAGTTGTCAAGTGAAAGAAAATAATCACACATCTAAATAGCTTTGATTTTCACATTCATTCTTTCCTTTTATTTTTATCTATTTGTATTTCTGATGAAAGAAACTAGAGTTCAATAGCAGGGTCTGTGATATGGAATTTACTGCATTGTAAAGGATTTTGCACTGCAAATAGTTAACATGACGTAGTCTCTGAAACTCCATGAATCATGCACCTGGAGACTGAAGATTCAAAAATGACCAGTTACTGTAAAAATCTAGGGCATACAGTTATAGACTTTTGGTCTTTGAAGTGGTGAAAAAGTATTTTGTTCGTCAAGGAAATTTTTGTAATCCCTGTCATTGTTTGCTGCTGAAGGTGTGATGTTTCCCATAAAATCCATTAAGGTTTGAATCTGAGTGGATATTTGAATTGGAGACAGTAAAATGTCTCACATAATACACTGTGAATATCCAAAACAACTGCTATGTTAAATTTAATAGACTGTGCCAAGCAATATTCATAATATTTTATTAATGTCTCTGAATTGTATCTAGAAAATTTTACAGTGGCTGGACTGACCATTCATCCAAAAGATATAAGCACTTAATTGTGTCTAAGCAGCTGTCAATTTTGTATGCCCTTAAGATGTCCCTTTCTCACTTGGCTGATCACATCATGTTCAAAGCCTTTGAAATGTTGAGACTTGAACCAGAACAGAAAAATTTGCTTGTAACAAAACCACCATGGCTCAACGGATGTGATGCCTGTCTACATCCTTGGATTTCTCAAAACAAATATTCAGAGTTACAGGCAGGACACAGGCAGTTGAAGTAAATTTTAATACAAGTCCAATATCTGTTTTCTGTTATTTTGCATGTGTACAAAATAATTTGTTCAGTACTGAGATGAGGCATTTTGATAACATAAGACAAGTCTTTCCAAACTGAAAGAACTGTCATTGCTGTGCTCCTTAAAAGTCTCAGTTTTACCAGAGCTTATATTTTTGAACTGAACTGTGAAAGAATGGTCCACCGGTGACCACAATTTTCACAGGAGTAAGGGTTAATAGTCTTGGTATTTAATTTTAAAGTTAATGGGATAATTTAAAGTCTGTCTACCCAGATCCCTACAGTTGTACAGATCCGTGTGGTGTTTTTACATCAGGGTAAAGGTTAACTCTACTATCATTTTAAGATTATTTGAGTGCTAGAGGCTTTTCACCCCATTGGAGGTAGATGTTTCACTGTCATCAGGTATTTGCTACACGTCAGAAATAAAAGATTTAAATTTTATTTAGTATTGAGTAACTTTTTAAAAAAACATTAGCAATTAATAAGCAATTAATTTGATGGTACTTTAGGTTCTCTGAAAAAGACATGGAAATCTCAGCTACAACTTTGCTGTAAAACCAAAATCTACATGACTTGAAGGATATTTATTAAAGACAAGACATATTTGAGACAATCAGTAATCTCCTTTTGATTTGATAATTCCATTGTGAGAACACCAGAAAGTAGCTGTAGGCAGCCCTGTGATTCTAGGTGAAAAAAAAGGTTTCTCTAGTTAGGTCTGGGAGACAATCCATAGAAAATTAGGACTAGTCCATAGAAAATTAGCCTTGATAGCCTAAAATAGGGTAAGATAGTATTTGCTGTGAAAAGAATCTCTGATAAGACTAAAGAATGCATTCCCAAAAACCAGTTTGAAGTAAACACGTCTAAACCACAAAGCGTGTAGACTAACACACTCTAAGCTATGCAGTGCTGGCCTCTCTCCTAGCTGGATTGTGCTCTATGAAAATGTACAAGATGGGTTAAATATGTTTTCCCTTTTTTAAGCAGAAATGTATGTATGTTTTTTCTTTCTATTTTTCATAAATTTAAATAAGGGAAATCATAAAACCAAAAGTACCCCCCAAACTGGAACCTTCTTGTCCTCTAATGCTGGAAACTGGGAAAAGTATCTGAGCAGAGACACTGTTTCTTGCATTAAAATGTGACAGAGTGGTAATTTAAATTATGAAGGAGGGTCAGTTCCCACTGAAGCCTATCTAAGCAGAATTTAACATACCTGTCATAGCCCATTTCATTTTCAGAAGCATTATCCATCTGCTGCCTCCTAAAAGATAATCTTGGTAAACCAATTTGTATCAATATTTGACTTACATATTCAAAACTTTGACCCTGTCCTAACCACTACAGGGACTGTTTTAAGAATACTGGGTTCTGTCAATATTTCAGCCATGTGTTTTGCATGTAAAAGTAAAGATTGTCTAATTACAGGGCTGAAAAGCTTCTAAGAAGCAAAACGTGACGTGCTAGATCCTCCCTAAGGTGTTTTTCTTTGTTATCGCAAAACTAAGACGAAGATTATTTAGATTTGATTTATGTATTAAATTAAGGTATAATTTAAAGGATCTGAATATCTCAGTGTCGATGGGAAATTTGTGCCTTTAGTCCTCTTTCTCTATGTACCTATATATTTGTATTTTGTACAGTTATAGAAAATACTGGTATTCATGAAGGGGAAATTTTGATTACAGACTCATGGGAAGCACTTTAGACCTGAGAGAACTTTTTGTCTGAGGGTTATTATGACAGATGTATACTTTTGCTCCACTAGATATGCAGTCAAATTCTCTTCACTGACCCTTGATCTTGGAAACCTTTTGCAGTTGTTAAATGGAATTTATTGCAATTGTTTCAGTTTTCTATCAAGGCAATGGCTACTTTCCCTGTAAAAGCCATTAGCTGTTCCCTGTCGGAATGGCCTTACAACACTCGGGTTTCAAAGTTATTTACTTCCCCTGATGACAACAGCCATTACAGTCTGAATAAACATAAATTTCTACCTTTTCAGTGGAAAGATAAGAAGCTTCTAAATTCCTTTTCTTTCCAAAGCCATGCCTTCCTGCTCAACTTTATTCCCACTGCCAGCAACCACAGATTTTTTTCACAAATTATTCCATATCTTGCAGCAAAAGAAGTGGCTGTATTTTAGCAAAAGTTTTACTTGGGAAAGTTCACCTTCATTTTGTGCCTAAAGACTGAAAAGTTTCCCTGAACATTTTTGGATATAAGCCGTTGCCTGGGATTTTTCTGGTTTTTATCATGAACCAAGGACTTGGCATCCAGCTGGTCTGAGATTTCAGCTGTCTGTGAGCAGCCAACGGGAGCGATTGTATTGGTGCAGCTCCCCATTGCAGCAAGGCAAAGCTACTGTAGGCTGTGCCTCTTCTAGTGTTATTTGTGGCAGGGGAAATCACAGACTCTACAAGCTCAGCCAGTCCAGAGTCAGATTTTTCAACTTGTGCCAGGGCTTGGTGGTGGTGTCTGTAATTAGGGAAGCTTTTCAATGGAGAACATGCCCTGGCTTTGCACATACTAACTGAAGAGTTCCAAGATGTTGTAGTGCATAGTTTTCGTATTCAATCTTAAAGTTGCAGTTTTGACAGTGAAATCTATCAGTATTTATCCCACGTGAATGGGAGGCCTATTGTTCAGGATAGTGACGTTTTTGGTGCTGTTTATTAGATCAGGCTAAAGGAAATCTACCCACCTTTGGTATACCAATCAATTAATGTAACTTGCAGCTACAAATACCTTTAACTTTGAACATTTGACTTACTAGCATGAGTAATTGCTTAATATCAACATCAATAGAGGCTCTTTTTGTCTTCCAAAAGCTGAGCTATACTGTTGGCAACAAACTACAAGTGTAAAGCAGCAATAGGAGAGTTTCTATAATGTAGCTTTCATTCAGAGAGAACAAATAGGTTTGCATTTGCTCCCAGAATATACCGGCTAGGAAAATGCTGCTTATTCAGGCCATAAATGAGGATGCTGTATATTATAACAAGTGCTCAAAAATCCTGATGTATTTAGAAAAGTAGCTGTAATGATGAAAAAGGATTTCTAGGGACTAACTGAAGTCTTCAAGCAATGCGTGAGTTCAGTAATATTCGTTGCCTACTTGATTTTCTTTAGAACACAAATGTAGTCATGTTCAAATCTCCTAGTTTAAGGAAATTTTGTAATAGGCAGCAGAAAGGAATAAAAATACTGGGTTCTACTGGAATATCCTTATGTATAAGGTGGAAAAGAGAGATGTTCTTGTTTTAAAATCCAATTGAGAATGTGTAGGGGGGAGATGACAGACGAGAAATATTGATCAGATCTTAAATATGTCTTGAAACCTGTTTCATTGTGTAAAGTAATAGGAAAAAATCATCATATGATGAGAAGGACTTAACTGGAGACAAAAATATTTTTATCAGCCTAAGATGATCATCAGAACACAAAATAATGGCTAAAACTGACAATTCAAAGTTGATTAGTTTTCCAAAATATTAATTTCTATTATCCTCTTTGCTTTCTCAAATATACCTAGAAACTGAATCCTCATTCTGTTCTTTATAACATTTTTGTAACAGTACACCTCAGATGACGACAGTGACTACGCTTCCAGGAGTTTTCTCCCCAGTCTTGTGGGCTGTGACAACTCCATTGAAATCTAATGGTTTTTTTTCATTTCTGTACATGTAGGGCTGCTAAGTGCTGTCGAGAAACATTGATGCAAGATTGATAGAATAGTGATAATTGAGGTGATGAAAGTTAAATTATTATGTTAATCTATTTTAAGGAAGTCTTCCTAGCACAAATGATAAAGCACTGGAAACTTTCCCATTAAAACAAACACACACACATCAAACCCAAAGAGCTATCAAATGGGATGTCAGTTACACGTTTATGAATCATGTGTTTAACCCATTGAACTCAATAACCTAACAGTCATTCTTTTCAACATTTATACTGGCATATCCTTCTCTACTAATGTTACACAGGGGTTAAAATATATTCTGTACTCTGGAAGTAATGATTTAGGTAAAGTAGCCATTCTTAATAATCAGCTTTGATGAGTGATCAATAGTATTTGATGTTTTATGGTATGATTGTTCTATTTATTTTAGTCTATGAATTGCTATGAAGTATTGTATATAAATAATGCTGTTAGTGAAAGAAAGCTTAAACCTTAATGTGAGTTCTCTTACCATCCATTGTATGCACTGTCTGGATTGCTGCTGCTGCAATGTGGGACAAACACGTAAATATCACATATTCTGAACAAGGGTATCACTGCATCAGTAATGACTCTTTCTAATGGAGAAAATAGATTCTGCAGAGCAGAATATCTGTGTTTATCATCTACTCTAGGGGTTATATGATATTACTAATGAGATTTATCAGGTATCATTTGTCTTGGAAAGCAGTGAGGTCCCTGTGTGGAGTGATGCTGTAAGGGCAGTTTCCAATTTGGTGCATGCTTTGGATTTAAACCCAAGCCCCAAGCAGAGTTAGGAATTTTGGTTTCACATGCAGTTCTTCTCCAGAAGCCTGTGTTTGGTCACATTGGTGGTGTTGGTGGGATAATTGTGCTGCATTCAAACACTATAACTGTTAATTTTGTGCTGATCTTTCAAGAGTCAAGTTTAATTTGTGTTCTGTAAACTTTAAAGGCTATGTGGAACTGGATGGAAGAGTTTGGTTCTACTGTGGAAGAATCTTTGCAGATTTTTGTGCATCCTCTGAACTTTCTCACTGGTTTTCATGCAAATTCATTGCAGTGAACAATCCTCCCATAGCAAAGAATAGGTAAGAATGTTTGGCAGCAGTTTCATACGTTTCTGTCCTGCACCATTTTCATGGTGAGGACATAATGTCTGAAGAGCTACTGAAAAGAGGAAAGGAACCTCCCAGAACTGGTGATTTCAATTTGTCTTTTTTTTTTTTTATTATATTCTGATAATATAAAAAGTTATTTGCCTCAAGAATTTAATTTTCATCAGGAAAGGAAAAATGTACCAAGGAATAAAAGCTGCCAACAGTCTTTAGTCGTTGCACTAGGAAATTACGTAAGGCAGCAGTCTTAGAACTGAATTGGGCGTATGACAGCGTGGGTGGATCTCTGAACTTACAAAGGAGCATCACTGAAGTCAAGTGTAGGCTCAGAACAACTTTATGAATGCAAGCATTCCCACTCTTAAAGGCAGCCTCTTAAAATCGTGTAGGATTTCCTTCCCACATCCTTCAAGTGGTATTGAAGAAGTAAATTCTCTCTTGTTTAGAAAAAAATTAAAGGAATCAAAGTGGTTGGAATTGGTTCTTGTTGTGTGAAGAGGTTTAAGTCCAATGGTACTCTGTGATTATAAATGGCATTGCAGACCCATCAGAAATTGCTTCCGTATGTATTCCTTACTCATTGCTAACAGATGGCCAGCAATTATGAATTTCCTTTTAATGAATCCTTAGCCAGATCACCCATAGTGATGACTTTGCTATTAAAAGTAGAGCCTACTATGTCTGAGTGTTTTCGGAGTACACTGAACTTCTTTTTCTGACCCTAAAAACTAAATTAAATGATCCATTGAATTCAGCCAGCTGTTAGCCAGTCTCCTTCAAAGACTAAATGCCATGAACTAATTTTTCTCCCCTAATTATTGAAATTTGTGAGACCAAAAATCTCTTAACTGAATATGACTCCCACTGGCCAATGTTTTAAAAAGTAACCAGCCTGAATACTAGCTCTATTTCTTTTTCTGTGGTTAGGAACTAGCACTGCTGCAGTTGGCATGATGACAGAACATCCAGAAAATTATTTGATTCTTCAGGAACATTTTCAGCTTTAACATATATAATTAAATTCTTCAATCTCCCAAAAGAAAGTCTCTAATTAATTCATTACCATATGTATGAGTGAATTTCCCCAGCTAAGAGAGCTTCATCCCATGGTGGTCCACTAACTGCATTCTTTAATGAAGGTCTTCAAAGGGCTTGCAGAAATAGAAAGAAATGCTTGACCCCCATTTAAACTTGATCATTTATGTGTTATGTGTCTACTCCAAAGAAGGTGTTTGGAATAAGAGTCTCGGCAGGATACAAATTTGAGGATTTCCCCTCCCCTAGTTGGAAGGAAATACTTGTGAGACGAGAATGAGGATCTTTTCAACAATATCATTGCCCTCATTTATTCTCTGAGCACAGTTGAGTAATTTTGCTTCTACTGCTATTTTTACCACATTCTCCTCTGCTTCTCTGTAAATTCCTGATATGCGCTGTGCTATGTTGTCTCTCTTCCTCATTTTCTATTTTCTGCCTCTTGCAACCTCTTTAGCTCTAATTTCTCTCAAGGAGGATCTGGACGTGTAGGTAGATGAAAGGTCAGTTGTATCCTGGGCTTCATCAAAAGAAGTGTGGCCAGTAGGTGATTCTTCCCCTCTGCTCTCGGGAGAAGAGAATGCTCTGAGGAAAGCTTTGAGCAGCCTTTGAGTACCTAAAGGAGCCAGTAAGAAAGCTGGAGAGAGATATTTTTCAAGACCATGTAGTGATAGAACGGGGGTGATGGCTTTAAACTGAGAGTAGGTTTAGATTAGATGTAATGAAGATATTCTTCACTGTGAGGGTGGTGAGGCACTGGAACATATTGCTCAGAGAGGTCATGACTGCCTCATCCCTGGAAGTGTTCAAGGCCAGGTCTGGATGGGGCTTTGGGCAATGTGATGTAGTGGAAACTATCCCTGCCCATGCAGTGAGAGTTGGAATGAGATGATATTTAAGGTCTCTTTCAACCTAAACCATTCTATCATTTTTCTAAATCTAATCTAACCAAGTACTTGTTTTATTTCCTTGTTTTTCATCTCTGTGATATCTGGGACATGAAGCTTTTCAGCTTGGTTGCAATAAAAATAGATTTCACCTAACCCAAGTTTCTCCCTGTTGCTCCTCTTTCCTGTCTTATACCATTTCCATTGTGGTAGGAAAGCATAATTAAAAAAAGAATCCAGTTTAGTGATGAACCATAGTGGTCACTCTGGTTGCTCCTCAGGGCCAGCCCAATTGTTTCTGTAATCTTGAATCCCAAGGCTTTGGCCAGAGATGATGATCTATTTATACAGAGTTCTTGAGACAGAGCAGAATTCTTCTCTGCAGCAGAATAAGGTCTTACTCTTTTCTGACAGTAATCTTTATAATTTTTGGAATTCTATAATTCTTACATTAATTCTTACAACCTTCAATTTCTGTGGATCTGTTTTTTTTGCATCTTTCTTCAAATCCTGTTAAATTAATTTTTTTATATCGTCATCCTGTTACCTCTTTCTTGGCTGTTAAAATGGTCGAGGCCTCCAGTTAAGGATGGTTTCTTCAGTCATTGATCAAATCAGTGGTGTTATGAGTTTCGTCAGGACTTGATATTGTACCATAGCAAAGGCTGTCATAGGGTACCCAAGTTCCTTAGAGTTATGCTTGTGTACACTCAACTTCAGGTGAAGTTTTCTCAGTACCTGATGAGCCTTGGACAGCTGGAGAATGTTGAACATCCCCAGCTCTAAAGATCTAAAAGAAAAGATTCTAAAGAAAAGATTACTATCATCTTCTACATTAAAACCAGCTTCAAGTGAAATTCAGAACATCAGAGCATGGCTGTGTGTTTGCTTTTTCTTTTTAGAGGAAATTATTTTGTGTTAAGAATTTCTACTCCCGAACATGTAATAAAAGCAGGGCAGTGTTGAGTGAAAAATGATGTGAAAATGTGAAGATTTCTCATGTCTGGATCATAGTATTATTTCATAAGAAATAATTATAAGCCTCCAAAATTAATATCCTATTTAGCCATTGAAGGCAAATTAAATGCAAATGAAACTCCTCGAATGAACGCATAATGCTTACTGCATCGAGGTTTCAAAACACATTTGTGATGCTGAGTAGAAGAAAAAATCAGACTTACACTGAATGTACTAATCAAATGCAAATGTCATCATCCATTTCCTTTTATGCTTTTCTGGTTTGTGTTCTTTGTTTTGCAAATATGGTAATTGTAATGCAATTGTATTAAAATTGGAAGAAGCCATCAAAATGCACCCAGCAAACACACTCTTCTTCCAAAGTTATTCGTCTCAAAAGTCTAAAATGGGTTTGGAATTTTAAGTCATCAGTTTCAAAGCTTAACATGTTACATTTATGTGTTCTGCCATGGGATGAATGAGATGGGAAATATTTACACGTTAGTACAGAACTACAAAAAAATATGTGTTGATGTGCTGTTTGTTTTTTTTAAACAAAAGGCCACCCAATGACGTTTATTTTGGCAAGACAAATGTTTTGCTGTGAACACCGAGGCCTTCACTTCAGCTTCGAATGACATACCTCTTTTTGCATGTTTCCTTCCAGGATTTTAATTTTAAGAGTTCCTTAACATATCAGTTTCTCTGTACAAGTGCTGTAGGAGACAGCATTTTAAGCCAAAAAGGATTACCTTTGGCTTCATGATTTTACGCTTCCTTTCATCCATATCCAGTGTTGGTCTGACAATGCTCGGAAGGGCTCTCGTGTTTGCTACACCACCACTGACTGCAGTGCTCTATGATGTAAACTCGGGGAGCTGAAGTGTCTTTCTCCATTACTAAGTTTTCTTCACAAACAAGCATGCATTATCCTAGCCATTTTAATCTTACTGTTAGTTGTGACTCTGAAATTTGGGTACTATGCCATTGTGATCTGTGGGTAAGGGAAATCCAAATATCACCCTATTATTAACACTGTCCGCTGATATCTTGCCCGTCGTCAGTATTGTAACAAGTTGACAAGCTCAAGACAGCTAGGATGATTTCACAGCCCAACTGTTGGCATCTTACCAATTACATTTTTGCACAAAAAAAATTACCTTTCTAATGCTGGATTTCCTGAAGTACATGCTGTGCAGATTGTTATTCTGAACCAGCAAGAGACTAGCAAGCAGTTAAATGGTAGTGTCCATCTGGGATTCACAGCATAGGCAGCAGATTAAATCCATTAAGAGAGAGAAAGCTGAGTTACTCTAAACGAAGGACACAGGCTTTATTCTGCTAAAGGTTCAAATGGAAGATGCTGGAGCTTATGTCAGGGATTTGGCCTGGAGTGCAAAGTCGGAGATCCGTACTTTTGTCAAATGCCCCAAAACCCTTGTTGTGACAGGTCCTAATGAGCGATGAGGCACACGACGCACAACGCTTAGATAGGGGACTTGAGAAAAGCGACACACAAGAAAGGTGATTATCACACAGCTAAACAAGATGCACAAGAAAAAATGCTGTGTTTCATGCACAATGTTTGGAGAACAGGAATGGTGGAGAAACTTTAGAGAACTGATAATCAGAAAAAACCCAAAGGGACAGTGAAAGTGAAAACATTTTATGGGAGATTAAAGTTAAACCCTGTGGTGGAAGAGACTTGCAGTCAAAGCAAAATACCTGTGTATTTTTGTTTTGCAGTATAGCAGCAAATTCTGTTTTGATCTCATTTGTCTTGTTAAACTCTGTGTGAGTTGTCTTACATCCTGTAAGAAACAGACTAAGATCCTGCATGGTGTTTGTCACATTTTAAGACATAAAGCAATGCTTTTGGAGGCTTAGCACCTTTGGTTAAGCATAGCAGTGTTATGGTATGTGGTAGGGAGGCTGATTGAATATTACAAGGCTACATGCAAAGTGGATCCTCAGTGATGTGACATTTGGTTAGTGGGGAGCTGCAAAGAAAAAACAAAAACCCTTAAGACTTTTTGCAGTTGCAGTGTTTTCATGTTTGTTACCAAAGCCTATGAGCAAAAGGAGATTGTCTTCTTGTTGCACATAGGTACCAGCAGAAACGTTTGTGAACAGTGTGAGCTGTGTCCGAGGACCTGGAATAAGACTGATTACTAGGAAAGAAAGTAAAAACCCTTGAGTTTATACGAGTTTCCACCACCATTTGCAGAGGATTTTTGAATTACTGCTATTGTTGGATGGAAAGATAAAGAGGAAGGAGGAGGTATTCCCATATACATGTATATTGGGTCATGTTGAAACCTCAGTGCCAATAGAAGGAAAACCATAGTTTTGATACTTTCTTTAGCTCCTGACAATCCTACATGCTAAATCATAGTTCTTCATATGCTTGCTTCAAAGAAATCTGTAACTCTGACATGGGAACACAAATACCATCGGATGTCCATGACATTGGGGAGTGTATATTTTATATCTATCTATTTATATACTGGAAATATTGATTGCCAAAATTGTTATAAGCTACTTAATCATATTTGATCATGAAGTAAAACGTTGAGCAGATGAGATCATCCTCTCAGCTGATACAAAGTGGAATAAGTCTGTGAATCAGTAGTTAATACTGGTTTGTCCAGAAGACCTGGTATAGAAAATCTATACAAGTTGGTGAGACTTTTGATCTATTTTGGTCAATCTATTAAAAAATTTTTGCTGCCTTCTGTTTTTTTTTTAACAAAGGAGTTGCCATGTGACACATTACAGCAAACACCAAAAGTGTTTGTGAGGGTTCAGGTGCTGCTTACGTAATGGTGCTTGAAAACTCAAATCTCTTTTGTAACAAATTTTGTTGTCAAGTGTGCCAGCTGAACCACCTTCAACCAGTAAAGCATTACTGGGCAAAACCAGGTGATAACTGTGAACCAGGAAAAGGTTTGATGCTTTGCAAGCTACAGTCAAGAAGAGAGAAGCACTCTGCATTGGCAAATACAGTGTTTTCACAACCACAGATTTTCTAGAATTCTCAAGTAAGGCCTCTGGCTGACTGTTTCCTTTCAGTTGTCCCTTTGCTTTTTGACTCGATGTTCCTTAGATTTCTGTTTGTGTACTTGCCTCCTTAATGAGTCTGTGCATGTGAGGCCTGTAAAAGTACATTAGAGTTGTATTTAGTTTCCAGAATGCATATAACTGGCCTTTCATTCTGCGAGGGTTGGAAGCATGGAAATATATAACTGCTGCAGGTAGCAGTTCTTCAATAGATGGAAATTTTTTCTCTGGGTCACTGTGGGTAAATCAATTTTTCCAGCATGGTGGGCCATAATCTGTCAACGATTCTGCTGTCTTTAGAGGTGTTTGTGTTCAATTGAGATATAATCATGAGGGGAATTCAATGAAAGCTTTACTGCAGTGCTTTCTTCTCTGCCTTTTTTGTTTAGTGCATATATGAGTGGACTATAGGTGATTGCAAATAAATTTATCTAAATATAGAAATTAGTAGGATTGTTCAGCATACACAGGAAAAAAAAAGAGCTTTCTATTTTACTGTTACTGGGTAGTTCCAAAATCCGGTTTTAAGGGCTAAATTATATAAAATGGTTTAGATTGGGTTGGTAAATGCAATTAATTTCAATGATATTCTTTTCCAGGTGTAGCTGAATCCATAATTTTACTCATTTTTGTCAGATTAATCAATACTTTATTCTGTTTTGCAACACTAAACCTGAAATTCAAACTAATGACATTTGAGATCTCTAAATAGGAAAGAACATGCAACTGGCCTTACTTAGAGATTCTAACTCCTGTTTTGCACATGTGCTGGTGTTTATGAAACCATCAAGCTTTGATCATACTGGTTAATTCAATTTAAAGATTTTTAAAGTTCTTGTTTAACCTTCAGCTTGAGATAACCACTGGTGATGGTTTCAGAGAGAGTGCAATAGCATATTGGGGAGAAATTCGCTACTCGAGAATTTGCAGCTATTACCATTTAAATAGCCTGTGTCAGCCTAAACAATACACAAGGGTTTGGATGACATTATTTGTGGGAGTTGGACTCCAAGGATCTTTACGGTGTGATAAGTACATGATCCAAAATGACATATTATGGAGATATTCTGAGCTGGGACAAACATAGATCTCAAGCAAAGGATGATAGGCAAAACTTCATCTCAACACAGAAGCAGCAATAAAAAATATATGGAAAGCACTTTAAACTCTGTCCTCCAATATGTACTGTACTGTATTGTGACATTCATCATAGAAATCTCATCTTCCCAAGCTTCTCCCAATTTTCTGCAGACTATTTGAATAGGTCTGCTTCTATTAGGACCAAATTTAATGGACAAGTAGAGTTTTTATTGTAGCTGAATCAGTACTGATGGAGGAATATCTATCCAAATATTGAACTCTGAATTCTTTGGTCTGTAAATATTGTACATTTGCTTACAGGTAAATGCCTGAATAACTCATTCAAGTTAGTGTTTCAAATACAGCTAGAAGAGAATTTTCAGAATGAAGGGTTAGAAAAAGTTATATTTTTGGCTTTATTGCTTTGATTGCCTGAAAGTCCTCGGGAGATTTTTATCAGAACCTCCAGAGGAATATATGTTGTAAATAAATGGAAATGTGGAAAAAATAAGGTCCAGGGACTCTCATGGTTATAAACTTTCACTTGAAATGTTAGTCAGGAATGAGGAACGCTTTCAAACTGGTCCTGGGTTGCAGAGAGCACAGGGCTAGAGGAATGCCAATGCCCAACCCGTGCTGAGCGGGGGTGAGGCAAGAGGGAGAATGTGACTGACTTCTGGTATCACCACTCCCTAGGTTGATTTTTTTAGAATATCAAGTTTGTGTTAAATTGCAGCTTAACTCTTAATTGTGTAAGTGTGACACTCTCATAACAAACACAGGCTGCCTGTGTTCATCGGAAAACAATCTTAGCTGTTTGATTCTTTTTATTCATGGGGACATTTTTTATGTCATCTGCTGAGTGGGTTTGGTGCTTTTCCCCCTTCTTTTCCAAATCCAGCTTTGAATGCTTGTAAGGAAAGAAGAAAACAGACATCAAGAGGAACTGAAGTTCTTCATTGTGGGAAGTGTGCCTACAAAATTTATCCTTAAAAATTTGAATATTTTATGTTTGTAACAAAAAAGATCTCAAAGATTGAGGAACAGACTTTTCTGTCTGTATTCTTTATCTGCAAAGTCATTTAAATTCTTTGCTTAAAAAGGTCTTTTTTAGTAAATGGACAAGAATGGACTAATCAACACTAACATTTAAGACCATTTCTGTTTGTAAGCAGAAAGTTGTACTTAATGCTGGAGACATATGCATATGTGTGTATGGACATCATAACACCGACCTTCAGGGTGCCATGGGAGAAATAGTATGAATGACAATACTGACAATGTTAGAATGTTATTGTTATTAATTTCTGTATGTGCACTCTAAAGTGATCTGTGCCTGGGAATCTCCTTGGTTTAATGTATTGTCAGTGTTTTATTTGACAGGGTTATATGCTATTGATATCCTTAGTCATCTATTTAATGTCAGAATCATAGAATGGTAGGGATTGGAAGGGACCTTTAAAGATTGTCCAGTCCAATGTTCTTTATATAGCTGTTGGTCCATGAAGTACCATCTGAAAAAAAGATTCCTTATTTTTATTTTCTTGCTTGATATTATCTATGGAGGGATGATATGTATGTGTGCATACACATATACAGACATATACACAGAACGTCTGCATTTGTGTGGGCCAGGAGAACTGTGGAGATGATTGTTCACACTTTAACTGCTTTCCATAAATTGATTACAGTTTTGAAATCTCATTGTAATATAAAATATGCTTATGATGATCTTCCAATTGAAAGCTAGTCTAACATATACTGACAGATATCTTGTTAATAGATGGCATATGACATATGTTCATACAAAAACTGTAACATGTAAAAGATGGCAGTCAGCTCTACTGACAGTGTTAAATGATGTGAACCCATCAGTTTTGAATCGAGCTAGACTTGATCATCATTTATCATTTGTTTGAATTCCTCTTAAACTCTGCCTCAAGCATATACTAGGTGTTTAGACTTCAAAAAGATAAAATGCATAAATGTATATTGCTGCCTAATAAATCTCTTTCATGTTTTTCACTTGCAGAGACGGACTAGCCTGACCTTGGAAAAGGGCTCTAATCTACTGTCTTTATAGAGATGAGGAAGCAGCTTTGACAAGTGGAAGTTAAACCCTAGATGGTCCGGGAATATCTAGCCATTGCTTAATCTTCTTAATATGGTAAGACAAATCCCATTCTTCATTTTAATATTAACATATTTCAATTTTATTACAGTTTTTAACTCAAGCAGAGCTGTAGGAGCTTGGATAGAAATGCCAGGCGAGCACAGATATTAAAAAGAACTCCTCAGCTCAGCAAGCTCACAAGTTTCAAAAAGCTTATTTTAAATGACTGTGAGTGAGGAGAAAATGGGACATTGAGGAATGCCACGTAACTGCTGCAGAGACAATATAATGAGGAGTATAAGATGAAAATTAATTACAATTAACAGTAAAGCACACTTATTCTGGCTGGGACTTTCTGTTAAGGTATGATTCTTAAGTGGGCCCAGACTTAGAAACGTACATTTCTGATTGTTACCTGCATCACCAGCAAGTTTCATATTTTTTGGGAGCAGGATGTGATTATCCCCAGTTGTTTCTGAAAAGGAACGTAAGATGTCAAGTTTAATCTCTGTGAGGTGACTGCCTGTTATTATATTCTGTTACAGTGCAGAGTCTGACCAGAAGGATTTCACTTTGTAAACTATTTCTAGAACTGCAGCTCTCTTCTTTCCCACATCTTTTTCATTTTTCTCTCTTTCAGACTGTTATAATAGATACTCTTCTGTGTTTGAAGAAATCCTCTTCAAGCCACCGAGTGGGTTACACATGCCATTAAAGCACTCAAATAACTGAGTCATGGTTGAAGCTGACCAGATTAATTATGAGTTAAATATGTTCAACACCCTATACCTTTTATTTTAAGAGTAGCTATAGATAAACTATATTTATATATATAAACTATATACATGCAAACACAGGGACAGAGAGTCTATGATTTCTGCTCAGTGTATGCTCCAGAGATGTAAAATTGGTGATTTGAACTGTGGAGTAGTTGCTATCATCAGATTATATGACATATTCTAGGAAACTTGTCCACTTCTTTGTTCATTTCTTAAGTACATAATTCTTTTTATCCTGTGAAACAAACAAAATCAACTAATAACCCAAAATGCAATATTTGCAAAGATTTGCATGAGTAATGTCTTATAAACTGTCCAAATTAAAATTGATTCTCCTCAAGTGAGTTGTTCTGAAAACATTTTCCATATTTCACCAGCTCTACCATTTACACTCCCACGTGAAGTAAGATTTTTATGAAGTTAAAGGTTTCCAACCAAGACAAAACACCTCAAATTAAGCTTTGTACCTTCACTATATTTGGGAACCTGAATTTTGAAGGGAGGATTTTCATTCTAACTTCTTGGATATCGATTCTATTCAACATGCTTGTAAATAACCTTGGAAAGAGATGACTGAAAAAGTATTTTTGAACAGTCAAGAATTAAACCTGATTCTAGACATGTAAACCATAATTTTTATGAAGCTGAATGACAAATTCAGTTTTGGCAAATGCAAAGGAATGCATGTGTTTAAATATGCATCTTTGTTACTACTCAGGAGTGAGGTTTTATGATTATTGTGGTTAATTCAATGAAACTGTCACCCTAAGGGTAGTTAGAGGAAAATACAGTTCTACAAAACATTCGGGAAAAAATAAGACAAAGGAAAAGAAACAGAGCAGAAGCCTTTTGAAATTTACTTTACATTGTCTTGACTGTTACAGACGAGACTAGGACAAGTTCCCAAGGAACTGGATTGTCTACAAAGAACAAGAACAATAAAGGCATGGAAGGGTTTCTTGTTAAAGACCAATTAGATTGCTATATACCTTCTCCTTGGAAGACAGGACTAGGGTTGTGGTAAAGGCCTGATAAATAGCAAATAGTGTAGGAAAGTAGCATTTTTTTATTAGCTATTACAAGTGTGAAGGTGTAGTGAATAACACAATCATGTAGCAGTTTTAAAACCAACAAAAGGAAACATTTGTTTCATAAATATGTGATTAAATTATAGAATTCCCTGTCAGAAGGTGTGATGGGGATCTGAAACGTGAACAGGCTCAAATGGGATTTAACTACTTTGTGCTGTAATGAATAGGCTTAATTTTGTGGATTTTGAAGACCGTGACATATTTGTTTCCCGCCTCTGCTTTCAAATACAATATCCTGCTGGATGGACGTGGCAGTCTGTATTTTTGTAGTTTCTTGTAGTATTTCCCAACCATAGACCTTTGTTCAAATGGAATATGGCTGTTCTTATGATCTTCAGACATTTGTGAACAGGATTAATTTTATCACAGTAAACAGTTTCTCTACAAAGTGTGATATTAAATGCTTGCAAATGTTTACACTTTAATCTTGTGAAGTGCACCTGCAAGACACCCATGCTAAAATGTGCTGTTCCTGAAAGGAACTCGTTGGTGGCCCATGTACTGTCTCAGTATGTTCATGCATATAAGCTTTGCACACTGTCAGTATTTTTGACAGTCATGGCTGATTGAAAGGACAAAAGTGCAAGTGCAATTTTAGGGACTGGGCTTTGCTGCTGTGGGATTGCTTTTGCTTTTGTCACGTCAGCTGACATGTTTAACTTTGGGCTAACAATTCTATGTGTATGAAAATTAAAACTAAAGAAAGAGTAGCACAGAGCTTCTCTTTCCCTGTTTTAGAGTCCTATACATCTTGTATCCTTCCATTACCAAGTTGTTGTCTGATCCTTGATCAGGTGCTGAAATTTACCCTCTTATGTGTATCCAGGATATTTCCTTTCCCATGAATAAGTAGTTTAAATGATTTTGCTGTGCATGTACTGATAGTGATTTTTAGGGTGGCATATAGCCCATTTTGCTATATTTACTTATCAATTTTAGACCTAATTTGGTTTTTTGGGGTTTTTATTCTGTGTTCTTTGGTTTTGTGAACCATACCAAGTGGTTTTCCTGCTTTATGGTAAACAATCCAGGTTGGTAGATGTATGTCACGTCTCTCAGTTGACAGGATTTCTTTTCTTGGAGTCCAAGGGAATGGTGGAAAATGGGGATAAGAAAGAAATATGGTAATAAAAACATCAGAGGGAGAAAATAAATGCTCTGGAATCTTGAAACAACTCACATGGGAAAATGTATTGTCAGCAAATTCTAGAAAGGTTTATTTATGTACAGAATGAGGAAGAAATAAGCTTCAGAAGTACAGGATGCATCCAGTCTCCTAAAGCCCCCTCTTTCTATTTTGGCCACAATTTAACACAGCTGGCATGTCTCCCTTGTATCAAAAATCCTGGAAAGCGAAGATTGGTGCAGCTGGTCTCTGTTTAGTTCATTGCTAGGGGGAAATCTTAATTAAAGTCTGCTTCGTTGTGGATTACTGTGTCCTTGGAAGGAATCAGATGTTACATAGACTATTCAGACAACACTGGGCAGGGAGTACAAGTTCTTTGGAGAAGGAGGTGTTTTAAAAATAAATAATGGTATGCAGACATAGAGTTTGGGGAAATTTGGCCTTAGTTTTGGCTTTCCAAGGGTTTGGGCAATCTGCCTGGAACTGTACACTCACATCCTGGAATTACTGCCAGTCACCTGCCTCTTGACGTGATAACATCCAGACATTCTTGCCAAGTCCCACAGGACTCCTCATTGCTCTGTGCTCAAAGATTTAACCAGATTAAAAAGCAACCATGAGAACCAGAGCGTGAAAAGACCCCTTAAATGTCTGGGAAGCATGCATGGGCCTCTCAGGAGTCACAGCACTCTTTGGCATCCTACAGTTGACCTAAGTGCCAATGGATATCTGCTGAGAGCGAGAGCAAGTTGGTCATGCATACTACGGACAACTTCTGTGGAGCATTCTAGATCTATTGATAGCTTAAGCAAAATGTTGCATTGACTCAGAATATGTTACAGTATTGCAACTGTAGTATTTCAATCTGGGATAATTGTCCTTCAAATTTATATGAAATTTTTATGTTCCCTATGAGAAAATGAAAAAAAACCAGAACAACCCATTGATCAAATAATTCCTTTGCATAGAATATTGAATGGCTCTTTTGCAAACTGATTTAGTAGAAAAATGCTCAACTTATTATCTGGGAGTTTGAGATTAATGACTAAAAATAGTCTCCTCATCCAAGCAGAAGTTCTTACACTCTGAGTTCCTTGCAGGTGGTTCATCAGCTTGGGCTTGCCAGTACTGACATAGATGAAGCAGCAATGCTTTTATGGGTCTCTGAATTTATCAGCTGTTGATTTATATGGGTAAAAGAACACCTTTTTTTATAACCAAGTCATAGGGGTGAAAAGCTTTCAGTAAAATGTCTCATATTTTTCTAGAGAAGCTTTACAAAATCTTCATTCCTGAATAGATTTAACTCAAAGGATTTGTGTTCATGTTTGGCCCATCCCCTTCCTTTCATGGGTACCAAGCAATATCTCCAAAGTCCCATTTTTTTTTCAAGTGTATTTTGCTCTTCCCTGCATCTTTTCAGTCTCAGCTATTTCGTAAATCTTACAGCTAAGGTATTTGGAAAGCCTGTCTCATTATGCTATGACATGGTATAACCCCAGCCAGCAACTAAGCCTCACAGAGCCCTCTCTCATTCCCTCTTTGGGGTATAGGAGGGAGAAGCAGAAGGGTGAATGTGAGAAAACTTTTGGATTGAGATAAAGACAGTTTAATAAGTAAAAGAAATGTCACACATGTAAGCAAAGCAAAATAAGGAATTAATTCCCTGCTTCCCATCACAGGTACAAGTTCAGGCATCTTCAGGAAAGCAGAGCTCCATCATCACACATAATGGTAACTGGGGAAGACGAATGGCATCACTCCCAACGTCCCTCCCTTCCTTCCTTCCACAGCTTTATGTGCTGAGCATGACACCATATGGTCTCAGATATGCCTTTGGTTAGTTGGGGTTGGCTGTCCCAGCTGTGTCCCCTCCCAAATTCTTGTGCTGCTCTCTCAGCCCAGTCACTGTGCGGTATAAGGTGAGAAGCAGAAGAGGCCTTGATGCTGTGTAAGCACTGCTCAGCAATAACCAAGATATCCCTGTGATATCAACACAGTTTCCAGTGCACAAAATAGATCCCCATAGCTACTGTGAAGAAAATGAGCTCTATCCCAGCTAAGACCAGCACATGACACAAGACATGTCCAACTAAATCACAGAATGCGCCTGTCAGGAGAACAGAGTGAAGAGATCATTTTATTGTGTATATATATTTCTCCAGATACCATTGTCTTAAACTGAGAAACAGATCAAATACCTGAGCAGGTGATGCTGTTGTTGTGGTGTTTGTTAATGGCATCATCTGGAATACCTTTCTTCTCTTTTACAAATAAAAAGTACACAGCCATCTTGGAAATACTTTGGTAGCTGTTCTGTAAATGAATGAAATGAAGTGAAACCTGCTGTAATTGCATCTGTTTTTCAGTTAATATGTCCACATCTCCATAAAGACAAATCTAGTGGGATCTTACTGCCATTATTAACTGTTGTGAGTGTGCTGCGTGTGCTGCATGTCAGCAAACTCAAAAGGAACTGGAGGAAGAAAATAGTTGCATTTTTTCATTTATCCAGATCACTTTTAATTTTCAGAATTATTGTGTCAATTTGCCAGAAATATTTTTCCCCCTTTTTTCTTGAAAATGTTTGCCCAGTTGAAAATGTGTGTCTGCTCAGAAACAGGGAATCTTGTCTGTATTGAACTCTTTCCCAGTAATGTCAGGGTCAGGCCAACAACAGTACTCAAGGTCTGAAAAATCAGATTCTGAGTTAAGCTTCAGCAATGTAAACCTATAGAAAGATATATTTCAGTGGTTGTGTTTTGGGAAGAGAATATGACTTCCTATTACACTAAGTACTGTTTGGTATATTAAAATAATAATCAATTAGCAAGCTCAACCTACTTTAGAACATCATCTAAAGTTCATTTAAAAGAAATTTCACAGAAGAAATCCTATTGGCATTTCAGGCACAGACCAGAACTAAAAAATGCTTTTATATACAGATTCATACCAACAGCTTTCTGTCCAGCAGGTGACTTTCTACATGAAAAGGTTTGTAGAAGTGGAGATGGTAATAGGATGAACAACCTTGATAAAACACTTTGATTCTTATCTTTGAAATTTTTTCCCTATTACATTTGCCTTAGCTGGTGCTGCTGCAGTTAAGGGGATGTCAATGCTCCCATTGTAAACTCCTTTCATGGGGTTTTATGACTTTATAGTAAAAAATAGCTTTTGTCTGAAATACAGCAGAATCTTTTTTCCTAATAACTCTTTGTTCAGTGAAATAGTGAATGTTAACTTGAAAAAAACATGTTTCTTGTAAATGAAAGGGCAATCTTCAGCTAAGTAATATCACCTCAGATTAATAAAAATGACACTGTTTTAAAAATCCAATTTTGTTTTCACAGTGAAGGTTGTTTGTTTGATTACCTTTTTTGCATTACACTTTGTTTAGACAGGGAAAATCGATGAAGTTAGTTTCAGTGAGCTGGTAATCATTTTCACTCTCAGGTTGTTAGTACCACAATATTTAAGATGCAATAGCTGCAAGGTAAGTTTGATGGAAACGACTGCATGTATTGGAATTTTCTGAAAAGTTCTAACGTTACATCCATCAATTTTTGGTTGCACCCACGTGTCACAGCCCAGCAACTTCTGCCTGCTCAGCTCTGTTTTCTACCCTTCTGCCTGTGAATCTTGCTGCAGAGAGCCTAGCTTTTGAAGGTGCTGTATGCAGTTCTTCCTTTTTCCTGATTCTGAGGGGCTGTTTTCACAAACAACAGCTGGGAAACGAATGAGATGGAAATTCAGAAGATTGAGCTCCTTTCCGCACCCTTCTTGTCTTGTTTTCTGCAAGCCCAGGCTTTGCCCTTTCTTGTTGCCTGACTTGTGACAATGCACCTGACTTGTTTGTTGAGTTCTCCTGGCTTTTGGGTTTATGTTCTAAGCAGTAACTTTGCTGTCGTGTAGCTTAGCAAAAATATGTTGTAATGGAAATGTCAGTCGCTTCTGTCACAGCAGCCTCAGTGCTGTAACAAATAACCTTCTGGGCAGGGGTATGAGTTAACAGTTTTATTTGGGATAGTGATCAGAGGATAGTGATGCTTCCTTTAAAATCTTGTTCTTTTGAAAGTGCTTTTGTTATTGGATGCAGGGCTAACTGAGGCATCAGGATTTAAAGGCTTTTTCTTGTAAACCTCCTGTAAGAATTCAGGGTTCAGGAGAAGTCAAGTCAGGGGAGAGGAGGCATCTTGGAGCTCTTTGGGTGGTGCTCAGCTCACTTGTGGAACACATTGGCGTATGGGGGTGTTGCTTTTCCAGTAAACACAATACATTTTTCTTCTCTTCAATGAAAACACAGCAGAAACAAGGCCTTTGCTTACACTTTCTTTAATGCTCTGCAGCTCAGATCTTCCATGCCCTGTAAGCTTGTTACTTGTCTTTATGTGGTAGTTTATGCAAGGTGCATACTGTGTACTTGATTTTTGATTGTTCATGTTTTCCACATGAAATAAAGACTGAAAAAAAGAAATCAGAGTTTTACTGTGGTCAAGTAACGTGGTTATCTAAAAATGAGCTTGAGGCAGGGTTTCTCAGTTGTTCATTTCCTTCAAATGTATCTGTTCAACTGTGAAAGCAAGTGAGAGAGAAACCTCCTTTGTAGGTAGCCTTTGCAATCCCTAATACCCCACTGACCTCTTGATATTAATTATGTGAAAACTATTCTTTCACTTACAAACCTGACTCCTTCCACCTGCATTTGGAAGGAAAGGTGGAAGAGTGTGTTGGGCCTTACCTGCCAAGTAGTAGCCAGGAATGAGATTCTCCAAGTACAGGAGCTGTCCCTCTTGCCTTCATCTGAAGAGGAATAGCTGGGGCACTGCTCTCTTCCAGTGACTGCTTTATGATAAATCATTTCTTGTACAGGCTGAGGTGCTCATAAATACCCCAACCACTCTCCCTTACTATAGTCCCTATGCTCTGAAGTTCTCTGCTGTGCAGTGAGATGGTTGCAGTGCAATCATTTCCAACCAATGATAGCCTATAACTGAGTAGCCATAGTTTTCTTTCTCTGATCAAGACATGCAATAGTAAATCCTTCATCAGAGAAAAGAAGGTACTTTGTCTGTATGATTTTAACTATAGAGGTCTCGACCAGAAGTGTGCTCATTAAATCCTCTTATCATAAAATCATAGAATGGTAGGGGTTGGGAGGGACATTTCGAGATCATCCAGTCCAACCCCCCTGCAGAAGCAGGTTCACCTAGATCAGGTCGCATAGGAACATGTCCAGGCGGGTCTTGAAGACCTCCAAGGAAGGAAACTCCACAATCCCTCTGACAAACTCATCTGGCTAGAGTTTGTTTGGGAGTTTTTTGAGGTTTTTTTGATGTAATTTCTTTTTAGTTTGTTTCTGTTTGAGTGAGGTAGGGTTTTTTTTTATTTATTTCTTTTGTACTGATTTGTTGGTTTGTTGTTTGTTTTGCATTTAAAGCCATCAGTGAAGTGTGGTTGAGGATCCATGTGATTTTAGCCTTTCTCTTTTGCCAATTTTCTCACAGCTCTGCTCACGATGCTGTTTTGAGTTCTTTTGTGCTTGGTATGTGCCATTGTGACAAAGTTAGATTTGAATTTAATGATGGGAGATGACACCTCAGAGTCAGTAGTCACAGAATTTATTTTTATGGTATTCTGTTCTTTTTCAGTATAGATCTATATGGCCAGGGCATATGATTATGCCTCTCCAGATACGATTAGGTGACTTCTCCATCTTTTGTGAGGCTGAAACTGTAGATATTTTTGGCCTGTATATGTCACTGTATTCTTCAGGAAACGAAGTTTAAGAGTCTGTAAAAACTCCAGCTTAATGAGCAGTAAATTTATCTGGCAAGTTATTATTATTTTCCCTTGTTTTTTTCTTAGGCTACAAACTTAGTTTAGGCTACAAATGGAGACAAACAGATTCCATTGACTCTCTTGCACCCTCTCTATGTTTTTTTGTGATACAGAAGAATTAACATTGAACATAGTTTTCCCTGTTTCAAAATTAAATATTGGTTGTCTGTCAGCAGGGAAACCATCATAAATCATAGACCAAGCTCTAGTAGAGATTTAACTTCTCCCTTATTCCGTTCAGGATTTTATTAGGTCATTTTATTTCCACTGCGGCATCCTCTTGCAACAGTCAGTAAGAGGTGGGATGCTGGACAGGCATGATTTCCTCAGGAACTGAATTCTCGCCAGAGCTTCAACATAACAAAATGATTGACTCCAAAACAGCTTGGACCAGTGACTCTGAAAGATATAGTTCCCCATCTGTGACTCCTCTTCTATTTCTTGTTCTCCTACAGCTAAAATGCCTTCTGAGGAGATGAACTGTAGGGAAGCTATTATCCCTTAGAGATCATCTGCACTGTTGGGTATTTAAAACCAAATTTGAGACAGGTATAAAGTTGTATGTTCTGAAAAAGATAAACGGCAGATTTCCTTCTCTGGTTTGTGAAACCAAGCAAATGAACTCTGCATCAGAATCATTTCACATTCATATATACACAGAGGTGTCGTGTTCCTTTAACTATTTTAAATTTCTACTCTTTCTAGTAGGATCCTTCTCTTTAGAGGATTCTTTCTTGAAACAGTTGAACAGTGAGAGATTTCTTGTCCCCTTGGAGTGAAAGCAAAAGATCTGTTTATTTCAGAGAGTCACTCACCATTCTCTCCAGTTTCTTGAGCTGACAGACAAGCTTCAGAAGCCCGTGGCATTCCGAATTGCAGATTTCTTGGCTTCTTGCTGTCTGTGCCTGTTTTGGCTTGAGATGTGAAGAATCAACCTGAATTTTCTTGCAGTGACCTACTGGGGAAGTAACCCAGGCACTACACCAGACACTTTTGATATTGGGGATGTTTCTTGATACTGGGGATGAAAAGGCAAAAGATTGGAGAAAGGTAATTCACTGGGATCAGAAATTCTTTCCCTATTTTGTGTTTAATAGGGATGATTAATGCTAGTGACTTAGATTTCTAAAAGACAAACTTTTGCTAGCTGGAATCATCTTATATGCTTTCTCCCCAACTTCTTTGACTAGAAAGATCTTTTAGCATCTGTTGTACTGTAAGCTCTTTAGTTATGTAGACAAAGAAAAAAGATCCCATAAAATTGTGAACTCTCACTGCTTGAGTGATTTGAAGCTTGGTCTCATAGTCAGTTTCCACATGTTCTGTCTTTATTGGTACTGATGAACTGAGTTACAATGAGGTCTGCCAAGCCCATTTGAGACTGCTGTGCTAGGAGCTGTACAGACACATAAAGTATAGCTTCTGCTTCAAAGAAGTTGCAACAAACTACTTTGGTTATTGATAAATGCAGGTTATTCATCTGGTCAGTGAAGAAGCAATGTAACCCTATTTGCCACTCCAGTCTGCTATCACATAAATCATTCTGCCTAATCATTAACCATTTTGTTCTCCCTCAAAATGTAACATGATAAAAGTAAACCCTTTATTTGGCCTTTTCAGTGCAAAGATCCCATTTCCTCCAAGTCTCCAGATTGGAGCTGGAGACACAACTGTACATTTCCTGACTCCTTCATCCATGATATCTCTCATCCTTGATTAACTCATTATCTCCTCACCTTGATACTTCCAGGATATGGATTCTGGGTAATAATAAACTTTGTTCTTACTTTCTACTGTTCTTTTTATTCCTCTTATCACTGTGGCTGAAGGCTACACCTTTCTTCTAGTCCCAAAGAAAGTAATTGCTGCCTTGTTTGCACAATTCTGTTTCAGTCTTTCCTCTTGGGTTGGTATTTTGGTCCTTGGTGGAGCTATGTACCACCTGATGGACTTCTGTCTGCAAAGGTGAATCAAACCTGTAAGTGAATACAGATTTGTGCTCAGCAACCCCTCCCTTGCTAACTTGGCTTTTCACCCCAATTTAATCACTGTGAAAGACCAATCTTTCTTCCACCATTCTCAAAAAGAGCCCAAACCAAACCCAAGCAATTTTGTTTTGCATTAAAGAAGTTCTCTTGCAAAGGCAGGTTGATTTTGTTGTTTATTTGTTTCTTGAAAGGTATCATGAGCTTTATATGATGCTGAGAAATCCTAACTTTAGCCATGAAAAGGATAAACTAGTGGTACCTGAGGCAATACAAGAAAAGAACTTGCTGAGCACAAATGTTTATGCTTTTGGGAATATATCCTAACCACTGTAATTTCACAGGATGATTCAGTCGCCCCATGGTTTATTTATGAACTGTTAAATATAATTAATATAAGCAATCCTAATCTCTACAGAGACTATGACTATAGAGTCATAGTGTTGCTTCGAGCCTGTGTAAAATAGGATGGAATATTTTAACTTTTCTGGTTTTGTTTGCTTTTCTTTTTTGAGATTGAATGGGAAAGGAAATCTCAAAGATAAAGTATTAAAGTGTTTCTTCTTGCAGGCTGCTACACTCTGCTGGTAAAGCTGTGGTAGGCTGGTACTATCTTGAAGCATCCTGATACAATTTGGGTATCTGTGGTTTTAGCTATATGCTTAGTTTGGCTTTTAGCACTGTATGAGAACATTTTTTGTCATCAGATAGAAAAGGAAACTGAAGGTTCATTTATTAAATAGACAAAGGTACTAGAAGAATGTAATATAAGTGTTATGTTTGCTGCAGTAGCAGTCTGTGTCTACCTAGGAAGTCTCAAAAACTAGCTGAGGTTTTTGTTTGGGATTTTTTCAGACTTAAATAGTTTGGGACCTGGTCTTGTGATAATTCCTTTCCTGTGGGATACTGTCTCATTCATAGTCAGACAAGGGTCAAATTGCTCCAGCTTCATCCCTGAATGTATAATTGCTGGCTAAGAATAAAACTTCTTCTGCGAAGGGTCTTTGATAGTAGAACTACTTTTCGCTATAGTGAACCTGCTAGGGTTCTTTAACTGCCCTTTTAGGTTCCCAGCTTTGGTGCTGATGTTGGTCTTGAGTGATTACAAGCATTGGATGTAAAGAGGAGTAGTCTCGGTGGGGTTTATGGTGGCGGCAAACATGGTATGAAATAATGATGAATTTAGATATTGGGTTTACTCGTGTGGACTTTGATTCATGTTAAAATAGCCACAGTGTGTTTAGTACTAGTCTGCCAAACAATTTCACTTTCCCTATGCACATCACTAATGGGTAGCAAAAGACAGTTGTCCTAATTAAGACTTGGAGGCTGCTGATGGTAATTCACATGTGGGCTCTTACACACTTAATGGTGTGAAAAGAGCGATTTCAACGGATAGACACTAAAAAGGATCTTTTAGACTCACATCTTTGTGGAAGGCTCTGTCAGCTTACAAATTCAGTGTAAGCTGGGTTAATTTGTTTATTTTTAACTCTTATTGAATAAAAAAATGTGGGCAGAACATCAGAATTTGTTGGGAGAATTCCAAAGGAAAATAATAGGCATAAAGAGTTTTGGAATAAAGAAGTTGTGTCTGTGAAATCTCACAAGTGAGAATGCGTCTAATATTAACATGGCACAGATTTAAGCCACCTTAGACAAGATATTTATATATTCTCTTTAGTCTTCAGTGAGTATTCAGCTCATATTTCTCTGAATTTGCTTAGGAATTCAACAGCAAAGGCAATCAAAGCTTGGATAATCTTAAAAATTCAGGTAATTGTATCCCACTGTTTCTATTCTCCAGTAAAAAAGTTTGAGTGCCGAGATTGTGTGTGAACACAAATACAAGAAACCAACCATAGACCTCAAGGAAAGCTTTATCTGAGCAATTCTCTGTAATAATTGTTCATGGATGGTATCACCATTTGCTGAAAAGGGTTGAAAAACTGAAGGAGGGAAACGGAAATAAGAGCAGAGGCAAGTTCATTCTTCAGCTTCTCCTCAGTGTAGTTTTTGACACCAACCTTTTCAGCCTCAGAACATCTAGTAAAGGCAAGAAAGGCATTAAGACTTCTGCTAGTCACCTTGATAGGAAGATAATGTTGTTTTAGTGAGGATGCAGGACCTATCTGCAATATGTTGTCACACAGAACCTAAAGAAGTATAGTCTGATCTTTCTGTTTTCCCATTTCCAGGAAATGGAGATTTTATTCTACTGACAGTGATTTGATTCTAGTTTCACTGATTTCAATAGCAGTGATTATCCTTTTAGTTTGAGACTGATACTGTAAACATAGCCGATGACATCTAAAAATCCTTCCGTTTGTTTAGGATTCTGCATCTGTGCTTTATCTTTTGGCTTTTGTCCTCACATCTGCAACAAAAATGTGCATCTCAAACCAAGATTTATATGAAATGTCTTTGCCTATGACAACAAACAGATAGTAAATGAGATGTGACAAGGCAGAGGGTGGATATTCTGGTTTAATAACTACAATTAATCAATCAATCAATCACTTTATCTCTAGGGAAAACATTATATTGGATGGATGCACCTGCCTTGTTTTATGATCTGTTGCTTTGCCCTTGGGGAAGTTCAGGTTCTTCCATGTGATAATCAACAGCTTGGAAGTGACAGTGAATTTAAAATACCGCCTTTACTACCTCCCTAGATTGGTGGGTCATCATATTGGATGTTATAGTCATGAGTCAGAGTAGATGATTTATACCTCTGTTCCACTCCAAGAGAGTATGAGAAGTTTTGTTGATGTTTTCTGAAAATTGACTACAATATAGACCAAGACAAAAATCACTCCTTTTAGTATTTCCTCTATGATTACATATACTTAGTTATATGAACAGGTGAACACAGAAATCAGCTAGATGGAAAACTTGACAGAAAGGCTATCCAGTTGTAACTTTTGCAGAAATCCCACTTAAGTCTGAATCACAGGCATGGTTATGTCTTATTCTCAATGTTAAACCTTAATGTCTAACAAACCTTAGATGGCCTTAAATCTCATCAGTTTGTCTTTGAACCTTTGAGGTGATTTCTTGCCATGAAATATTGAAACCCCACAAGATGAACTGAAAGGTGAGAGTTTTGCCTGACTCTGATCTTTTGACCCTTTGTCACTAACTTTAAACCTTCAGTTGTTTTAACATAGCACAGATAGACTTCTGTTTGAATGAATCTTGTAGAAAACAGTCTGATCAAACAATTCTTTCTGTATGTGTCACCTGCAGCCTATTTTCTTGTTTCTTCTGTTTTTTTCTACAGCTTTTGCACATATAGCAGGATCTTTACCCCCTATTACAGCTTATCTATTACTGCAGTTTTTCCCCTCACCTGGAGTAATAATCTTCTATTTGCAGCACTGTCAGCATCCCCACAGTAACTAGCTGTGATGTCACAGACAGCAGTGCCTTATGATTTCTATTAAAGAATATATAAAATTTTAAAGCCAGTGTATTATCATGACCCAAAGTACATATTAACAACCAACTAGGCTTGTTCATCTGAACAACAAAATAAAAATCCAGTGGCTTTGAATGTCATGATACATAAAAAGAATTCTTTCTGTGCTGCCAGCACTGTGTTGTTGACAAGATTGTACCCTCGATTATTCCAATGAGGAGTAGCTACTGTCTTTCTATTATTTAGCTCTGATTTTAATAGATGTAAAGGGTGAATAACAAAGATGAAGTATAAACAACTGTATTGCTTCAAGGAAACAGATAATGTAGAGTATGGAAGAACTAATTCTGAACCATTCAATTTAGCCTTATTTTGTTTTGAGTAATATTAGTGCATCTTGCCCAAACAACTTGCAGTTCTCTGCCATTTAATAAGGACCAGAGTTCTAATTTTTGTAAGGAATTTATTTTACTCATAAGGAGTACAGTGTGTTTTGAATTGCTAACCCCTTCTGAGCGTGTGATTTGGAAAACAAACACAAATCCACGTTTCAGAGGATGATGTTTTATTTGGATAAAATATATTAAGAATACTAAGAACAGTATATTGAAATATTTCATTTTGTCCTTTCCTGCTTTCATGGAATTCAAAGTCCAACTTACTTTTGAAACTCACTCTGAAGTTAAAACCAACAAAGCGTTACTGTCACCTGTCAGTGTGTAGCTCAGAAATTTAAGGTATTATTCATGCTTTACTGGTTACTTTCCGCAGAAAGATCTTATGTGATCACCAAAAAGGAGGCCTGGGAGGCCTTTGATTTTGTCAGTCTTTGGTGTGTTTTTATCTATGCAAGAATCAACTGATAATTTGTAACCTCACTTTCAGGATGGAAAGAGAACAAGAGTAATTGGGAAGCAAATAAAAGAGGAAGCCAATCCAAAATAGTGTTTACTTTTCTGCAGCCGTCTTAAGATGCATATTCATTGTCCAAAAAGTGGTCTGCATCATGAATCCTGCTCTGTGTGAGATGGTCTGGCAGATTCAGTGTCTAATAGTGTTTCTGTAGAATATGTGGAATCGCTTTATCAGATGAGTGATCAGAAATGTCTATCAGACATCGGTAGGGCCACATCATCTGTTTATTTCACTGTAGTGCAAACATCCAAGAGGTAGGGTAACTTTAGATGAGAACCACCAAAACTCACGATGTATGATATGCCAGTTAAAAGGTTTATGGACCAGATCAAATTGTTTTACTTCACTAATTTGAAACATACACAATGTGTTTGAAACATACACAATACACACAGTCAATTCTGTTGGAATTTGAGCACAAATTATGTTGATTTACATCAACAATGTGGTTTGGTCCAGGAGATCAGTGAACAAAGTGAAGTAAATGTAAATTGATTTTATTAGTTAAGGAGACATTCTCAGAGAAGTGATGGTAAGCATTAGCAATATAACTGTCATTTAGAAGATGAGCCAGTGGAAATGTGAAGGATGGGTTTCTGTGCATTGAAAACATCGACTTGTGGCATATTAGAAAGACTTAGTGCTGCCTCAAGGACAAAAACTCACTACTTGGGAGCAGTAAAAAACTTCTCTAATTTGCAAAACAACTTACCTGTGTTACCGTGGTATTTGCAGATATAGGAAAAAATACCTGGACTGGAAAGGTAGTTTGCAGAAAAACAGCTAATTGGTTATTTTAGCCTGTGGTTTTATTTACTTTGCAAGTGCAATTGTATGAAATTCTAACTCTGGAATTGTATTCACAGCTATTCAGAGACAGTTCATAGTTATCAGCCATAGTTGCTTGGATACGCTGTGGGATCCTGTTTCTACTTCTCTTGGCGTATGGAAATGCTGTAGGCTATGCAAATATTCTTGGTCATGAGTATTTGTAAACAGAACTAATTCTGAAATTCTCTCTATGTAGGCATTCATGAAAAGTAACTTGGCTGTATGAGTGTTTTCAGGAAGTATAAAAAAAAATGTTTAAAAATAATAAGTGAATTACAGTCTTTCATGAGTGAAGTGAGTTGTCATGTTTCAGTGAACAGCTGAGCAGATTTTTGTACTGGAAGATTCTTCAGGGCACAGAGTTCCTCTCCTTTGCAAGCAGAGGTTTTCTCTTAAAAATGAAGTGAAATGGTGTACAATTTCGTCTACCTTGAAGCACTTAAGAAAATGCTCATTAGGAAATCCTCATGTTTGGAATTTTTCCCCCCCTCTACCCTGAGAAGCCTGCTTTCCACCAGACAATATGCTCTAGTCCAAAATGAGATTTTCTTTGAGCTTTGTCTGCCTAAAGCCTGGTACTAAAATCAGTTCTTTTGTGTAGGTAGGAAATGTCTTTTTCATCCACAGTTTGTTCAGAAGAAACAAAACATGAAGTAGCTTCAGTAAGATATTTGTACATTTAGAGGACAAGAGACTTCTGAATTAGATTTTTTTTTTTTGATGGTATTGAATATATTTCAGTAGCCTATTAATTTCTCTGTCATAAGCCTCTCTAATGCAGGCTAAATTCTAAAGACTTGCTTTAATTGCAAAGGCAATAAAAGCTTTGTGTTTGTACAGTGGATTTTTTCATAGATGAGTCACTACAGTTACATTATTTTTTTATTTTTATAACCCAAAATAATGGTTTTGGATGTATATATTGAAATAAAACCCCACTTCAGTGTAATATCACTCAAGAGAATCTGCATTGCCTCAGATGTGTTACCTGCATTGTGGCATGTGCCTGGTTTTTAACTGCACTTTTTCTTCTATTTTTGTGTGTTATGCTGCATAGTTGTTATAAACAGTTCACTTCCTTTGGCACAAAAGTCACCATTATCTGTCATCAACTAGTATGTACTGGATATATAAGGAAGTCCTGTATTTACTTAATACGAGAATGAGTTCATCTATTGGTCACAGCAGAGTTTTCATCATTTTAAGCTGCCTGTCATGTACATTAACTCGGATGTGCTTACCGACTTTGTGTTGTTTCAATTAAGTTGTTCTTAGATTAAATCAAATAATGGCAGGATTTGTTGATCTGCGAAACTGCCTTCCCCATATGGATTTGGGATGAGATTATCCCACCGGGGGTTTAGTATCCGGGAAATTAAAAAATATATATCTGAATGACTGAATGTTTTCAAAAGGAGAAAAACATCCACGGGAATGAAACACAGTCTGTGCATCCTCTCTCTAAAGCCGGTTCTAAGCACACTCAAAGACAACGTTTTGCACTAAACACTGTGCATTATGATTATGAAACTAGGTCTCATTTAATCCATCAATATTTTGATATGTTTAATATTTAAAGAGTCTTTTTAAACCATTACTCAGGAAACCCTGGGATAAAAATGGTTCTGGAAATAACAAAGCGCACACAAGAATGGAAGGTAATGTGACCTTTATCACTGTATTGTCATTAGCAAAAGAAACTCAACTGTAGCAGTAGTCTGCATATATATGTAATCTGCACCTTTTCACCACAGAAGAATACATCAGAGCATTTTCCATGATTTCCAGACTTTTACAAATCAAGTTGCATAATAAAACATGAGACTGTAATAAATGCTGTTATGCATCCCAAATATCTACCAAATGTATTTTCTTATGTGGTACAAGGAAATGCAGATGGTTGAAAGAAATTTGTTTTCGCTGTAATCAATAGAACCAATTTCAGAGAGGACTGATGGAAGCTGAAACAGTGAGTCATCACCTTCCTTTTATCATCATTTAGGAAAGATTCCCTTATCAACTTGAATAACCTGACTCTATGTTTTTCGTATTCAGGACTTAGTTTATAAATGAAAAACCATTGAAGGACAAAAAGGTATGATTTAAACACAGGTTACATGTGACTATATCGTAGAATTTGAAAAAACACCTTTGTCTACCAGCTCACCTGGACACTTCCATAAGGACCCGCTCTTAGTGTGTGTTGTTGTTAGGCTAGGTGCCGTCCATACTGAAAGGCATAGAGAGGCTACTGAGCCATGTAAAAAACCCACACATTGAAGTTGGACTTCTTTATCCCTTCTCTGCTCTACTGTAGACTATTTCAATACTGTATTTCACAGTGCTAACAACTTTCAAATAGCTGTCACATACCTTATATGGGTGTGTTAAAGCAGATTTATAGAAGTTACGATTTTTTTGCCCCCCTACTCAGAAGGTTTTTTCAGGTGAGGGGCAGGACATTAAACCTTCTCCTCTGGCCTGCTTTCCAGAATTCTGAAATACTGATTTATGTCAACGTCCCTGGAGATGTTTAAGAGATGAGTGGCTGTTGTACTTAGGGAAATGGTCTAGTAGTTGATAGTGCTAGGACAAAGGCTGCACTCGATCTAAAAGATCTCTTTCAGCTGAAAAGATTCTATGATTCTATGTGCTATCAGTTGCATAATTCAAAAGTGGCACAGAATGCCAGATACTCAGGAAAAGTAACTACTTTGAAGTAGCTATTCCTCAAATGTGTGTAAAACCTTTACCTTTGTGGCAGCAATATATTGTAAGGACAACTAAGCCACTGTGTGTAGCCTGCTCTGGGCATTAGGAATTCATGTGTAAATTCTCACATCATAAATAGGCTGCTGCTGACTTGTTTAAAACCTGTGGATGCCTTTATGTCATATTGTTGTCACCATGTGTTAACCTCTGTGCCTCAGTTCTCCACTGAAGATAAAGGGCTACTACTTTACATCCTCACAGGTAATTGATTGGTGGCTGTTAGTTGTCCAAATGATACGAAAGCTTCACAGAAAAAGCTTAGGAAGAAACTAATGATAAGATATTCAAAGCAGGTTTTTGAAGTAATATTAAAGACCTGTGGCATCATATTGAGTAATGAAGATAGAATAAAATAAACTACTTTTTGTTTACTTAGTGAGAATCATCAATCTTATTTACCGAACAAGGCGGAGTCCTGGGAAAAAACCTAATATGTGAATCAATGATTACAGAATGAGTGCTGTCAGATCTGCTCTGGCAATTGAGTAGAGAGTTATCCAAGTTATTGTTGTTCTCTTCCTTCTGCTGTAGGCCTGTAACCCTTAATTGGACTACGGCAATGTTCCTTGTCCATGTCAGACCAGAAAGATAAATATAGGATTACTTAAGAAGCTAAGCATAATAAGAAATATTCTTTGTCCCTTTTTATTTAAATTACCAGTTGGGTAGAATATAGATGAGGAATAATACAACTCAGAGAAAGATTTTAATGATCTGGTGGGGTAAATAAGACAATTTATAAGTGTGCATATTTGTCAGTCATTTGTCAGTCTGTGTGTTTATATAACACTTATTAATAAAGGCGTTTTTCTGACAAGTGCCAGGTTGATTGCAGCATCCCTTTACATTCTTGTAAGAGCTGCAAACTATGAATGATCTGTTTATACTGGAGAGCCACACATTATCTGGTAAGTTTTTAATCTCTGCTTCCATCCCAGGAATGGGGTAGAGTCTTAGCAGCTCTCATGTCTCTAATAGCTGCAGTTAAGACTGCTAACAGACTTCAATCCGGCTTTTGTGTCCAGCTGCTAATTGCTGAGATTGTGTCAGTGCTTGTGAAGCAAGCCTGCTTGAAAGCAAGTGGATTCATGGCACCTGAAGCACAAGTATATTATTCTCCAGTTTCATTGAGATTCTGTATGAACAACCAAGAAAGGGGAAAATGCATTTCATTTTCGCAGTAGGTCACTGGAGATGATGACCATTTGAAGCAGCACAATGCTGCCAAATGATTGCCAGGGAAGATTGTTTCATTGACAGCAGGTGCTCCAGTGTCATACTCAGCACAAGCAGTAGTTAACACACTGAGAGGGAGAGCAAGTTGCGTGGGAGTGAGTCCCATTATTTTGCTGGCATTGTGGAACTAAGTCTATTGTGACTGCTTGAGCCTGCATTTTGTTTATCAGATAACAACTAAAGCTCATGTTTCTGAGTCTTGCTGCCACAGGTTTTGACATAGTACTTTGTGCAACCTTGTCCCTTAGTAAAGAAAGGTGATTGTGGACAAAGGACTGACTTGCTGAAGCAATCTTCTGAGGGATGTGAATGTGTGTGCAAGAATGTGTGAGAATGACCAAGAGTAAAAGAGTGGCAGTGCCTGGGAGGACTCATGCAAAAGTGTGTGTACAGGTCTGCAGTCTCAGGAGCAATGAGAAAGCTGAAGTCTCTGTTGTGGGGAAAACCCACTGCTTAAAATATGTTTATTGTATATATGGATATGTTTCCACATTGTGGAGAAGAGAGAGTACCTTTCTGTGATTAAAAGATGTGGTTACCTGGATTTATTTATACATCAGGCCCCAACTAGACTGAAATTGGCAAGTAGCACAGAACTCATCACAAAAATGCATGTATGTGTTAGGTTTAGTGGATTTTTCTTGTTTGCTACAGTTCTCTCAATGTCTGTGAAGTGGTTTGATGATTATTGAAGATCTTGTGTAAATCAACTGTTAGCCCTTGGAAGTTCGTATATCTATAAACTAGGCCATACCCACCACCATTAGCTGTTTCACTATCTGACAGGCTGGCAAGAGAGAACAAGGTGAGGATGAAAACAGAACATAAATTTACCTTTTATCCCTGTGGGAAGGTTGCCCCTGCCAGGTCTGGATTTAGCTGTGTGGCCGGTCAGTGGCAGGAGTTTGTGCTTTCTAGTGGTGATTCTACTGAGCTTGTTCTGGGAACAAAAGAGTTTGGTTGCCGCTGATGTCAATCTCACTCCTTTTTAGAAGGCCTAAATTCAATCAAACCCACCCCCTCCCAGTCTTTATGACATGCTTTACCTTAATCTTTACCTCTGTGATGTGGTGATCTTTTATTTTTTTTATCTTTTCCCTTCTTAATTTGATTATTCATTTTTTTCCTTTGGTTGAATTTGACTTGATCACTTCTACGTCTCATCAAAAAATGTTTCAGACCCGGGGACAGCTTGACTTCTCCAAGTTCTTCCTTTGAACTTTCAACCCTAGATTTTAATGAGCATCCATCTGATTCTGCTCAAGCTGCAGCAGGTTATTACATCTGCTGTACTGCTGATTTAATTGTGTGGTGACATGACTCTGCTGAGATTCCTTGAATCTCTGGTACAACTTGGATTTAGTGTATGTTTAAAAATTGTGAAAATTCTCATATTTCCCCCCATTTTATTTTTTTTTTCTTCAGAGGAAACTGATTTCTAATCCAGGCTCAAATTATAGGAGGAGAAAAGAACACAAGGAGTCGGTGAACGTATGTAGTCTTACTGATTCATCGGTGGCAAAAATTTCAGTTGCCATCTTACAGACAGGTGCTTTTGGTAGCACATTGAAAAATTTGTCACCACTGGCATCTTTAGGCTTAACTTTTATGAGATGTTTGCAGCCTCTTCCCCCTGATTTACTTTAACTGGTAGCATGTCTTGTCAACTAACATTATTACAACTTTTATGCTGCTGGAAAGGTCGTGATTTACATAACTGAAACCCGTATATGCTTCGTAAAGAGATACTACTCTTCAGGCTATTTTATTGACAAGAAATCTGCAAACATCATTAAGATTCTTTGATACAGATTTCTGTAGTGGATTTTAGCTTCTAAAATGGAGGAAATCCCTGAATTCATTATTTCCAGTCTATTAAAATAAAGTCTTACTTTGTCATTTATATTATTTTCCTAGTCCATCCTTGTGGTCTCTATCTTGTTGAATTTTTGTTATTAAGAGTTTCAAATGAAAACAACAATGGCATTATGAAAAACCAATTTATGAACAAAATTGTTCATAGGCATAGCACTGGTAAAGTAACAGTATATGGGGGAGATTTTTGATATGCTGGTTAAAATTGAGTTCCATTGTTCTTTGGAAATAATGGAAGGAATCTCCTATGTAGCACAAATTAAAATATCTTTTGATATCAAAAACAAACCCCTTCTGTTTGTGTTCTCATAAAAGTTTGATATTCTGCTTAACAGGAGAGGATGGCAATTTTCCAAATCAGGACAGTATTGTGAAATATGTGCAAATTTATCATGAAAGGTTATGGGAAATTTGGGGATATGCTGTTGAACAGGAAACAATGGTGGAAAAGAATGCTAGTTTTTAATAGGGAGCTTTAATTTTTTCAATAAAGTAATGAAACTGTATTTCTAATTGAAGCATCTTCCTCACTTTGTTTAGCCAGCCTACTATGTCGACTATTGCTTTGAAATGTTTTTAAAGCTGAGGAGTGGTTTTAATCACTTTGCATCTCAGAAGAATAATTTTGTGTTTTACAGTGATTTACACACAACACTTTCAGAAATATCTTGTTCCTCTTGTTTAATATTTATATCGGAGGATCACAATTTTTTTCCCTCTTCATGAGGGTGATGTATAATTTCATTTGACTTTTCTGTTGATTCAAGGACAGTGTTACTTCATCTCTGCTTGGCTTTTGTAATAACTGTCATTCAGTGCAAAGGATTATCTGCATCTCTGCAGGAAAGAAACTAATTTCTTGCCTTGCAATATAATGCTGTTTTAAATGAAAAGATTTTTAATCTTTATGTAGCACTACTCTGCTGATGATTTTACTTCCGATTCTGGATTACGCACTGGCAGTTCATTAGCTGACGTGTTCAAAAGTTGTCTTTGTTTGCAAACCATTGTATTCTCTCCTTTCACTTGCTGATGATATAAAATTCAGAGTTTTCATTTCAGCTCAACTTAGGTTTTCGTGTGTAGAAGTGTACATGTAATTTTTGTTAGTTACAAGGAATTTTCTGTGGTAATTCTCTGTTTAAGGGTTATGTCATTTGTCAGCATCCCAACTCTGTTGCTAGAAAGACAAAACATTGATGGTTTCTTTCTCTTCAGACATAGATACATCTAAAGCCAGTTTCCTATGCTCACCACCAGAATCTATTTGCTTGCTGTCTCTCTAATGGTCCACAGTTTCTTATTATATCTAAATTAATGATAAGTGGTACATGTTGGATTCTTTGTGTTAGCCAGACCTGATTTTAACCAGGACTTTATTCTTTGACCAGAAGCTAACCACTTGTTAAATTATTTTTAACCATGAGACACCCCATAACATCCTTTGCCTGTGCTTTCAAGACCTCATCTCTCATCCCATGTCATTTCTCCTGGATTTTTATTAGGAAGTCAGAAAAGTAGTTCATCCCACACAGACTAAATACTGGCTATTATCTGTTAGTTAAAATACATATACAACAATAGATGGTACACTGTACAATTGTGCAAAGCAAAAAAACCCTAAACCAATTAGAGTAATATTCATTGGGTCTTTAGACAGTGCTGCTAAACAAGCTAAAGCAAAGCTTCAGGCAGGTCTATCAGGGAAGAAGATCCGCTTCCTTCCCTTCTGAAGTAAGCAAGTCTATTGGCCCTAGAATGTTTTAGGCTTGCATTTGCTTTCAGGGGAGAAGATTAATTGGGTTATGCGAGGAGTAACAGGATAATCTGAACTTTTCTTAATAGGAAAGTTGCTGCATGGCCAGAAAATTACTCCTGCCTAGTAGCAAAGATGAATTGCTTCGCTTAATATTCAAGATAACACTTAACAAAATCTGTCATCGGATCATAAACGCAACTCAAATGTGGCCCCTCTGTATGCTTTATTTGGAAAAGTCCTGTAGCAGACAGAGGCTTTATGCAGTTCAGGGAACTGTCTGAAATAGTTTGACTCTTTGCACTTAACCGTGGTCTCTTCTTAAGACTTAACCTCTTTCACAAGTGCAGTGCTGCATGTTAATCTCCAATGTTGTACAGTCTTAACAATAAGATACTTGCTTGTGTTAAATGCCTCTTTTCTTCAGAAGTCAAAGCTGGATACTGTACATTACATTTTAAAGGCAGAAATGTTGTTGAAAGTACCTTTTAAACACTTTGTAACAGTTACTGTAGTTATTAATATGTATCAGTACACATCTGAAAAACAAATGCAAATGCAGAGAGTAAGTGCTGTGCTTTTAACTCAAGACGTTTCATGTTGCTCCTTTTATAAGGCTTTTTCTTGAATTTCTAGTTTTTATTACCATTGATTTCATGCTTTCTCCACTTCACTTTGTTTTCAATTTATGTATTTTGATTTTGGATTATTTTGACTGGAGGGCCTTGAAAAGCACTGGAGTTGTGCCTCTTACCTATAATTTGTATATCTGGACATGCCATATTACAGAGTTAAATAGAAATTTGATTTTACTCACTTTTTAAAATATGATCAGAAAACCCAGCAACTTCTTGTGATTTTCTTTCCATTGTTTCTAATTAATTGCTCAGACTTGCTAAATGATATGCCTGTTGCTGACGATTGTAATTGCATATTGATCTATTTCTTTTCCAAAGTGACTTTAAAATAGAAGTGGCTGTGGGATACTGTCATGATGCTCAACAAACACGTACTGACAACACCAAGAAAATTCTGTAATTACATTGGTAGACATGACTAATAAGTAACATAAAATACATTCTTCTCCATTTGTGTTTAAACACGGAAGATAAAGGAATTTTTGATACCACATTTTCCTGAAACAGTTGTAGTTAGTTCTTGACATTTAAAGAAAGCAGACTCAACATTACACCCTTGTTATAAGTAGTTATGAATTGTGGCTATCAAGCCTGGGAACAAGAACTTACACAACTCATTGTAGAAACAACATAAGTGAAGTATTAGTCCCCGATTTATTGTGGATCTTCATACAGCAGTTGTTGTGGAAGGAACAGTTGACTAAATGAGGTCTTGTCCTTGGCTGTATGGTGTGTATGGTGAATGTATGTTTATTATAGTCTGACTACTTTTTATTGTAGATATTTGTAAAAGGTTTCAACCATTGCCAACCATTGCTTGGATATTCTTCCAATTTTAAGGATTTCTTCCTTAGATTAAAACAAAACAGAAACAAAACCCAAACCACAGAAAGAACTCCCTGTTTGTCCCAGGCTGCTGTACTGTACCAACAAAATATGATCTCCATTATAATAACCTACTTTATGAAGATTAAATGGTTTTGCAATTCAAACAAGGTAAAATTGGTTTAAAGCAAAATCAAACACTAGTTTGCTAGTTTAGGATTTGAATAGTGGAATGAGAAATCTTTTTTTATATTGCTATTGTGCTCTGGTCAGCTAAGAAGTAATTGCTTTTTATAAGGCAAATTTGCTTTTACTTTTCCGAGGTAATGAAATGAACCTGAAACATTTCCTTTGAAATCAAAGTCACTATCACTCAAATGTCACCAGCAGAATTCCATCATATAGTTTCAGCAAACACATAATGAGAAAGTAGTGCTCAGAAATGATTGACAGAATTCTATTAGAAGGCTTTCCTACACATTCATCCCTAATTATCTGTGTTGTAAATCAATAGTGATTGATTTTTTTTTTTCGTATTTATATGTTTCTAACATGTACAGAAAGTGACATCTGGAAGCTATTTGGAGAGGAATAGCTTCAAAATGGAGGCTGGAAACTGCAAATGCATGGAAGGAAGATGCTCTGAATTGATTTCTCTTTTTCTTTTTTAATATCTAATAAAATTCTGCTCGAAAAAAGTACATTTATTAACACAAGAAGGACTTAAAATATGCTATGCAAAATTCTTCAAGGAGAAAACTAATCTAAGATTGAATCAAATATTTGAACAGATATGCATAGAGGTCTAACAAAGAAATTATTCCCAAGAGTAAAGCTATTCAGTTGCATAAAATCAAAGACTCTTAAGGGAAAATTATGTCAAATATAGTTTAGCTCCTCTCCAGCCTAATCATCTGCTCAGAAAAGGAGACTTTATTAGTGGTTTGGGGAATAAGCATTTAGGGTGTAGAAGGACAAGGGATGTAAATTCAGTCTCAGTGGGAGGACTGCATAGTTTAGCAAAATACAAAGATATTGGAAAGAATGTTGCAGTAGACTCAGATGAGAACAGTTTTCAAGCCCATCCTAATGATTCTGACACATTTCTTCTTTTAAATAAGAGTAGAGCAAGGGTAAGGGCTGAAGTTGAAATGTGAATTAACCATGATTTTGAGCTAATGGAAAGCTATTACGGCATTCTCCTGGAAGACTGCATTTCAAAGGTATTTGAAAAGATGCTCAGCAACTGAGGATGAAAACTAACAGTTGCAATACCACTATGGCAACACTGAAACCCAGTGGCACGACTCACATGATTTGATATTTAGCATAGTGGGGAAGACACTTAAGTGGCAGAAGGGGAGGATAATGATTCTTTACCCCAAATACAATTTTAGCCGTTTGAATTACCAATAGCTTGGGAAGCTTCCAGTGACAATGGATAAATCTTACAGGAGTTGAAGCCCAAAATGGTAACAGTGGGTGTCTGCTTTATAATGATCAGTCCCAAGAACAGAATGACAGTTTTGTAAAGGCTTATTTCTATGTAGCAAGAAAAAAATACTTCACTGTGGAGACCACAGAAATTTTTATATGTAGTTTTCATACGAGAACTTACACTCAACTACTTTGAAGTAATTTCAAAATGTCTCAGTACCTTAAAAGACAATTCCTGACTCAATTGCATGATGAATATCACTAATCACTACTCACAAAATGTGATTGAAAGAATTAGAACTTGAAATTACCTTGAGCTAATAGAATAAAAATTGAGAGGTTTATAAAATGCTCAGTGAATGATTTAGAAAAAACCTAGTGCCAGGTCTATTTTAGGGAGAAGTTAGCTGCAACTCTATAATGTTAGAAAACTAGCTTTAACCAAAGTACAGAAAGAAAGAAAATACTCAGTGTAAGCTATGAATTGTAGAAAGCCGAAATATGAGAAAGAAAAGAATATTTTTTTAAAATATCTGTACCTGAAAGGTTTTGTTTAAATGAGTGTAGTCTGCTAATGGTATTGAATCACATTAATGTTCCTGAAACAGGGAAACTAACCTGTTGTATTATATAGAAGTGGAACAGATGTGTGCAGTTAACAAAACTCAGCTAAGGATGAACTAAACATCTGTATCATTATTGTGATTGATATTGCAGTCAACATTACATGGAATGTAAGTATGTCAAGAAAAAGGATGCATAAAAACATTGTATGGGAAATAGCTGAATGAATATAACAAATGTTATGAGAAATGAAAAGGCATTCAAAAAATTCATTGTGTTGTCAGATATTTCTTTCTACAGATTGCCTTAGGAAGATCTTCAAAGTTGACATTTCATTAGCTCTTTTTCAGAAAAACCTAGAACTCTTATTTCAAGAGATCAAAGGAAAGTTACCACTTTTTCCAAATGTTATGACTCGTATCTTTACTTCAATCCATGCAAAATAATGGAATGATTGAGAAAGGGCTTTGAATAATGAACAATTGGAAGTGGGAGGCATAATTAATGACTACTGAAAAGTCTGGATGGAAGAGAAATCTTGCCAGCTTGGCTTGATATATTTTTTTAATATGATTTAGACTGGCTGATACAGGTGTTACAACGATGTTTTATGGGATAGATTCCTGTAAGCACTTGTTCTAGGATTTTGGTTGAGAAAATGGAAGGATGCTAAGTCATGGTGCAAACTTGGAATGAAGTGAATTCATAAATAAGTTAGCAGTTAGCAACATTTGGGCTAGTAGTAGGTTTTTTCAGACTTACTATTTGAAATTCTTTCTCAGTGACCAGGAAGAATACATAAGTAATAATATAGTGACAGAGGTCTATGGAGGAATGATGAATAGTGATTTGGAAATCAGCGGGGTCAGTTGGATGTACACTGCAAGGGTGATTGTATGGCTACAGTTTAATGGATTTGTAGATGTTAAAATAGAAAATCTAAATTTGAGATGTTATTTTCACTGAAATTGTCACTTCTATAGTCAAAGTAAAATAACACATTTAGTTTTGGAGTCACCAGCTCCACAAAGACACCGATAAATTGAGGCAGGTTCATAAAGCTGTGACAGCATTGGAAAACAGGCCTCACAGTGAAAGATAAAAAGTATTCCACAGTGAGTGTCAGCAGAAGAGCACTGAAAAATCACCTTGACCAGTACATAAGCATTTCCGGAGAAAACACATCCAAAAATATACAATGCTTAGGCTTTAGTGCTGCACACATTTTTTCCCCCCTTTATTTTCTCCAGGAAGAGTAACTGTCCATTACAGACACTGCTAGGTACTGCTTTGTTGGGATTTTTTTTTTTTACAGCACTGGTGATTTTAAAATTAGAATTAGATTAATTTTTTTCTTTTTTTCCAGAAGATACCCTAGTGTAAAAGTTAGGCATGCTGGGACCTGGGCTTTGCAGAGGACCATAGTGCCATTTATAGTCCTATTTTGAAGCAACTTGTAAAGAATGTTCTATGAATAATGTTCTTGAGGAAGTAGTAAAGTACAATGAAGTTCTATTTGTGCCTCTCTGTAGCCCATAGTGTCTGGGCACCCGAGGAAGAGGAGAGATGTGAGGCCTGAATCTGCGACGCTGTGCTCCTTTTGTTAGAAAATGCTGTGTAGCATTGTTCTTATTGTTTCTCGGATCTGGTTTGTTGAAGCTGTCTGTTGCCCATCAGAATGGATGTCTCATGGTCTCATTTCCTCAATTTCTCCAGAAAACCTGGAGTGTGGAACAAGGAGCATCCAGTGAAGCTGCACTGAGATAACAAAGAAGACTCATCTGTGCAGTGACACGTGTAATTGAGCACTCTGCCTTCATAGCAACATGTGTCCTTTCAGAAATACAAGTAAGTTTCTGTGGGTGTTACCACAGATTTAGTTGGATCAGATTCAACAGTGGGAGCTCTCATGTGGATGAAGCTTCAGCTAGTTCTGAAGTTTGTTAGCTGTACACATAATCTTTCTGAAGATGAATGAAACTTCTGGAACCTTTCTATAAATGTGCCAATGCACCCCACCACTCCTGAGAGTGGCCACATTTCCTGGGACACATTTCTTTTTGGTGCTTATCTGAGGCCTGTGAAAAGTAAAATGACATACTGATCCCATAGGAATTTACTTATTGCAATATTCTAGCTTGCAATTACGTATCACTCAAATTATTTATCAAGCCTATTTCCATCCTTCTCACTTATAGTTTGGAGGAGAAGGAAGACACAAATCTGGATCCTTTGAATAAATTTGCATTTTTCCAATAGCTCAATGAAATAATGCAGATTTAAACCATCTGTCCTTGATATCTGTAAGGGTGAAAAATGTCTGAAATTGACCTGCAAGACAGCTCAAAAAGTGTTCTGTGCAATGTCAAACCTAGATTTGTCAATGAAGGAAATTTTTCTGCTAGTATATAGATAAGATTATTTGATTTTGCATCTTTCCATCCAGTAGTTGCAACTAGACTGTTATAATTTACCATGCTAACATTTGGAGTCCTTAAAGAAGGTGGCTTGTTTCTTGTGGGATTTTTAACTCGTGAATCATTAAAGAGAAGCAGACAAACCTTTCTTTGGACTGTAAGCTAGGGGATTTTTTAGGTAAGAATATGGCAATAGAAGTGGTAAAACTTCTCCTACATTAAAAAAGGTTTGGTTTCCACTATAGAAATTTTAACTGAGTTTATGGCAGCTTGCATGTCTTCTGCCCTAGATAAAATTTCATGCTTATTCATATAGTAGAAACTTGAAGAAAACTTAGTGGAGTGTGTGACACATTGATCTTCAGCATGCTTACCTTTTGGTCCAATTGGCTTGGGGATCATTGAGCTGACATAGTACTAAAAATGCTGAAGTGCTGAGTCAAATGAGCAGGATTCACAGAGGTTTTTCTGAAACTATCAGTTTTTAGAAACTACATATAACTTAAATATCAGACTGAAAGTTTTTGTTTGAAACATTTTCTTTACAAAACCACTTCATAAACACTTCACTCAAGGAAATTTGCAATTATAGAATATTAATGCTATTGAGTGAGTTGAAAACATCTACAAAACAGAGGATGCTAAGAGATTCTGTTAGGATGTCACAACTGATTTTTCTAATTAGAGGGGTACATGACAAATTGATACAAGGCATAAATTGGATTGACTCATAAGTAGCTATTATTTTCTTAATGTTAAGGAAATGCTGCTGTTGGGAGGGAAAAAAAAAAAATCAGATAATGCTTAAACTGAGAATAGCATCCAGAACTGTTTGTGATGCATGATGCCAAAAGCTCGAGTAGCCCTGTTTTGATGATGTGGTTTGCTCTAATGTGGATTCATGATAAAATGTGTTGGCTGCTTTCAGTAATATGTATTCTCCATAATTGCTCTTTGGCAGGAATTTTCAGGCTCTGTAAAGGTTAAAAACTTTTCCTTTTTATCCTGTGAAATCTATGGTTCAGGAAATCTTTAACAGATGAGAAAAATCCCAACCAACTTAACTAAACTTCTCATCTGTGGTAAATATATACATATCTTATTCTTGTGTTGTGTTGATATAATTATTGATTTCAGTCTTAGGTTTTTCATGTCTAGTCTCAAGAAGGGCAGAATGAGAAACAGCAATGCTCTACAAGCATTGCAAAGAAGCAAAGAATAGTTACTGTGCAAACAGCTTCTGTATGGTCCTGTCGTTACTAGAAGAGAGAGTAAAGACCTATGCCACAGTCTTCCTTTTGGTAAAGAAGAGGCCATGTGCAGCCCCTGTAGCTCTTGCTTTCATGTAGTTCTTCTACTTTCCTTACTATGCTTTACACACGTACTCACTGTATTGCAATGAAACACCAGAATTGTCACCCCCACATTTGACTTAATTTTTTTTAAGGAAGAGGAATGTTTGGCAAGAGAAAGTTAGAAGATACTTCTGTAAATATCCAATTTGATTTCAAACCTTAACTTCTGGGAAGGTTAGAAAGAAATAGAAAAACAAGATACAACCCTCTGAACAGGATGTATGTTTCATTTGTATTGTTAGGATGCTGCAAAGAATATTCTTTACTCTTAAAAGCCCTACACAAACACTTCACGGTTACTTCATGACCTTGTATCCATGAAAAATAATGCTGATTAAACCTGAGTTGGGAAATCAGATTTCTCTTTCTAAAGGATGCTATAATATTTCTGGTTTAAAATGATGTTTGCAAGACATAATGCAACTGCATATGTAAAATTACCTTTCCCCCTCTCCCTCCATAAAGTACTAATTTTGCACTCTAATCTTGATTTTGTATAGTACTAAATAAATTCTGGTGTGTTTCACTGTATGTGTATTAAACTAACTTAAACTCTTTTATAGTTAAGTACAAAGGCAGTAACCTGCTGCAGGTAGAACAGTGTGTGAAATAACTATGCAAGATACTACTAGATATGATATGATTCATTAACATGTTTCCCAAATATATGGTACCCAGATATATATGCATACTTCTTCTTCAGACAAAGAATTAAAGCATAAACATAGAGAGTCTTCCTCTTTCTGTGTTGCCTAATGCTGCAATCAGAATTGGCTTGTTTTCTGGAGTAATCCATCATGTTGATTTACAAGTCCTGCTACCGTCTGTGTCATCCTAATAGGAAGCTCATGATATCTGTCCTTGTGCTGAAAGCAAGCCAGCAGCGTGAAACACAGATTATGAGATGATGTACAATCAGTGGATAAGGGCAAAGAAGGTTGTGCAAGATTCTGGACAATTTCTGGATCTCAGTAAATGAGCTAGAATTACTTGACTTTGTTCTCATCAAAATGTCATCTCCTGGGACAGGCTTAATGCTCAGCCTGATGACAGTGTATTGAGTGTTCCTGACTGCACCACAAACTGAACAGGAAAATTGTTAATTGGTTGGTTATTTCTTTCCTACTGCCATGTATATGTCTGCTTTTGGCATGGGACAGCTAAAAGTGCTGTACTTAGCCTCTTCACTAACCACTGTGAAGACTGATGAGCGATGTTATGCAAACTTTGAATCCCTTTCTGTTCCACTTCCTAGTGAATTTGATTTCTGAAATGAAGCAATTGATTTTACTATTCCAAAGGCAAGACCTTTTTCAAATACATCTTTTCTTGCTCCCTTTGTGGATTTTTTTTCTTCTTAAATTCAAGATCTTAGCATCTTTTATGTGAATTGGAAGCTACATTTTACTTCCATTTGTCTTCTGTCATTTCTCCACTTTTATCTCCATAAAAGCCTCTAATTTTTAAGTTGGAAGATAACTTTTTTTTTTTTTTAGTTGAAGGCCTGTTCAGAAAAGGCTTTTGCAGAGAACACTGCAGAATGCAAAATAACATGCAAAACTCCCTTATTTTAAGTTTCTTTTAAGCGATCAAATCTATTAGTCACTTCTGGAATCTAAATGATAACACCGAAAGCAGAGGCTGCTTAAACTCAAAGTTTTGTCTGTTCTTTTAAAACCAGACCAATGCAATATGTCCCTTAGGTTAATAAATGGTAGGGTTAAAAAGTGCTTAATTCTTCTTTGTGCAGTTCATCTTTACAGAAAGAAGTCAGAAATGTTTGCTGCCTTTTAGAGAAGTGGAAACTGTAAGAGCTTGGTACTCCAGCATACACCTGCGGGAGTGCAAGGCCTCTAAGAATTATTCAGTATCCTAATGACCACTTGACCAAGAAAGTGTCCCATTTTAGACATTTCTTATGCACACTTTGGACCTCAGTTTTTTGATGACTGCTGATGTCAGCATCTAATTTTTGTAGCTTGAGCTTAAGTGCTGTGTTTTGAGTGGTCTTTGAGTGTTTTGATGGAACTTAATAATTTTAAATGACTGTTTCTCGCAATAGGCTGTAAAAGGCGATGGCCTTAAGGACATCTAAGGGTTTTGGTAGAATTTATAATCTCTGACTGTTCTTAGAGGCCCTAGTGAACTACTGAGGATTACAACCCATGGGTTTGCCTCTTCCAAGTAGAATTGTTTGGTAGTTAGGGTTTGGGATATCCTCCCCCCACAGCGTTTGTCATCAGGAGGAGCAAGCAGGATAACATCTAGCAGTACCAGTGGCAAAAAGACTGGGATAAATGTGACTGATTGTGACATGGAGATTTCTTAATAATATATGCCATGGTTTTGCTCTGTAAAAACTTAATCAATTTCATATAGCTGACAGCTTCTTTAATCTAAATTCCCTTTTTTTTCCCCTGAGAATTACTTTGTATAGTCCTCTGATAAGAAAATGTCTCGTTTTGCAGAGACTAGTCTGCTCAAAATAACTGCAACTTCTATAGCAACAGGACAGAAGCTTCAGGAGATGAGTTCTTTTTCAATTTCAACTATAAATTGGATTTACTCATTGAAGTTACAGGTGTTATGTTCTGTAACAAAACCCGTGCTTTGGATTTCTGTCCCACAGCCAGGAAGTACTTAATTATCTACAATGTAAACAAGTAAACCTAAAGACAGCAAAGTTTGTTTTGGAAAGGAGATGTTTGTCTGCCCTCTGCTTAGTCATTTGTGTTGTTAGCTCAACTTTCTTGAGATTTGTGGGACCAGTTAATTTTATGGTAGGAATCAGCTATAGCATATGTGTATTCCTTATGTAGTATTTTGAAAACATGTCTAGAAATAGTACAATTACAGTCAAATGAAGGGGCTCAGCAAGTAGCTCATTATATTTTGGAAAATATGAAACTGCTGAAGGCCAGGATGTTAAGTAAGATCACAGTGTGACTATGTAACTCACTTGTCTACTGAAGCTGAGAAATCTTGAGCTGTGACTAAAGATTGAAGTTAGGGCATTGGAACTTTTCTTTCCAGTTCACATTGAAATGCTTTGGATGCTTTTGAAGGAAATCACGTTGATCCTTTTGATTTTAAAACTCAGTCCTTTCAGTTTTCTTTTACGTAGCAAGAAACTAAAGCAGATCTTGATTTTTTTTTTTCACACGATTGAAATCACACTTTGTAAGCTTTCTCATGTTTCAGCCTTCCATATTTGAATAAAACCATGTAGGTGTGTGTGAAGGTAATCTGTCAGATGCTGTTTGCTAATTTTGGTAAGATAATGTATTAAAGCAGTTTAAATAGCACTAAGATACATAAGCATGACGTTGCATGTGTAACGTCAGCTCAGAACTTGGGCTTTTGCTGAAACAAAACATGGGAAATATTCTGCTGAAACTACAAATATTTTTCATAGTATGTATTCACAGAATAGCTTAATAACAGATGTTTAATATAACAAATCTTGTTTCCTGAAGGAAGTGATCTTGCTTCAAGAGTATAGAGTTGAAACTTTGGGGTTTTTTTTTAATTTCATGCACAAAAGGGCATGTGAAGACAGGAGGATCCATAAATAATGCTGAGGTCCTAGGCAGCTTGCCATTGTTACAGCATATTTTATAAACAACCATAAATAACACTTACTGCAGCGTATCAGAGACACTTATACTATGCCATCAGCACCGTTGTTCTGATTTACTGGGGTCTTTGAAGAAAAGAAATACTCACCTGTCACGCCAAACTGCAAAGCTCTAATATGGTTGATATTTTTATCTCAGGATTCATTACGTTTGCTCTTGTTTTCTGTGATTTTCTTCTTGTTTTGTGTTTCAAAATACAGTCAAGATAAATTTGGATTTTTCTGGTTTTAGTCAAAATCCCTGAATGAGTGGAACAAGATATAAGTAGGAATGCTGTAGTAGTGCTAAATAAGAACAATGTTCTTAGGAGAAGACTTGGGTTGGTTTTATCTTCTGTCTCTTTTGGAAATTTCTTAAGGAGCAGTAGCAAAATAACAATATGATTAGAGGAATAGTGGGAAGGTGATGGGGCCTGAGGACAGAAGGATCCTTAAGAAAAGGCTACCAGGTACTTGTTTCTGTGATGCAGTGTGGTGAGGCTCTGGTGTCTTTCTAGAGGAGAAGTGATGGGATAGAATGAATAGCACAGTAGATTCTTCAGTAACAGATGCCAAATACCTTCACTGGTGAAGGAGTGACCCTAGGAAATTTTTCTACCGAAGCTTATAATTTAAGGAGGCTTTAGACAACTTCTTTCTTCCCAAATGGCTCTTTGTCCATTGAAGTCTAGGATCTGTCCTTTAATTGAAAGAAAATCTCATCCAGATGTAACTCAACTGAAAATTACTTGCCAAAACTAACTGAATAGAATCCAGTTCCTGTTAGATTTACTGATTCACTGGACTAATTCAGATTGGACAGGTACAGATTCACTAGGTCAAAAATAATACAAAGAAAAATTAGGCAGACAGTTGTCATTCTCTGTAGAATCTCAAAGTCCAATTCTGAAACCTATACTGCTAAAAATTATTTAAGTTATTAAAGTTAATACTAAAAAAACCTCAGGAGAAAGATGTGATTTTCATATAAGTGAAACTCCTTTTCTTATGTCTTTTTTCCCCGCTTTCCCTGATTATGGCATATGATTCAGGGGAAAATGATTCTTAAAAACAATCTCTTTTTGTTATACTGATGTGAATGATGTTCTAGTGCAAATTATGTGTTAAGGTATCGTGTTGCCTAGCAAAAATGTCAGAATTGCCTGAGGGAAGTGCAAATTATTGAATAAATTTATTGTAATTTTTTTGACAGATGAATTCCAGAGAAGAAATATTAAAGACAGAAAAAAAGAATCAAGTGTCTGTCTTTATTGAGCATTGTATTCTGTCTCTGGTATTTTCTCAGAACCTGAATTACTTGGCTCATGTTTAATTAGGGGTTAAAAAAATAGGTTGTAATTCCAAATCAATGCCAATTTACAACAGTTTCTGGAACCTAGTAATTGCCTCTATTTCTTAATTGAAAATATGAGGAGTGTTCTCTGACTTCTCTTATATGCCATAACTGCTCATGGCAACCATCAAACCTCTTCCTTGGCTTTGAAACAGGATACAAAATACCCAGCGAGCGCTGGGCAGTACACGGGACAGCATAGATGGTGGGGCTGTGTTAGAGTGGGCATTTTGGTATGTTGATGTAGCTGGGTTAGTTTGTGGCTGGTAGCAGCTCAGGTAATCCTTTGCTCTTCATCATGTGATGTAGGCAGATGTCCACCTTTCCACCATTCTGTAAACACCATGTTCATCCTGGCAAAGACCTCAGCATACTGGTGGCTCACCTGGTTGAACACTGGGATGCTTAGTCCATATAGTGCTCTATATTCTAGAAGAATTTCCAGCAGCTTGATTAAGTGTGATTTAGTCAATTCATCAAAAGCTCTGCTTGTAACCTTGTGGTACTTCTGACTTGATGTAATGCATTTGTATTTTATTGTTCTTTATTGCCTTAAACTTATAGGAAATACTTGCAACATAGACTGCTAGGGTAAATACACTATCCTGGATGTCTGGAAGGGGAAAGTCTCTTAGGACAATGGATCATAGCCTAGGTCAATCTTTACCCTTTTTATGTATTGAAAACTTTCCCCAAGTCTTGATTTGTTTTTTCCATTTTGGTGTTAAGTATCTACTTGGATATACAATTCCCTGATGAATTAAGTACGCACATGGGTATTCTTATGGCTTGCAGAATGCTCTCAACAGAAGTGCCCAAGTTTTTAATGACATGCCAGGTACACATTATACTCTTAATTGCTATTCTGTGCCACTGCTCTCTATAGTTTCTGACTGAGAAGAATTTATCTTGGTAAGAAATGGCCAGGTTTATTGCTTGGTGTCCTTACTCAGGTAGCAGTTCTATGTCTTCCCTGAACATACATACATTCCTTCACAAAAATCTTGCCTATACTACTGTGTTTTAACCAGTTAAAGGTTGATTGTGACAACTGCCACTGGAAACACCTACTTTTCTTCTAGCATAAAAATTAAAAACAGAGGAAAAATTTTTTAAAAAGTCTTAAGGTCACTGCAAGGATTAATTGGTTGTTTGAAGACTGCATTAACATGTTTGAATCCACACTAGACCTTATACTATAAGGTTCTAATATATATTATTGTAAGATTGCAGTCTTTCAGAACTCAGAACTTCTGTTATGATGACACCAAGCTGAGTGGGAACAGAGACCTGCTTGAGTGCAGCAAGGCTTTTCAGAGGGCCCTGGCCTGGCTGGAGCAATGAGCCAAGGCCAGTGGTGTGAGGATCCTGCACTTGGGCCACACCAAGCCCAAGGAACGTTACAGCCTTGGGGACGTGTGGATGGAAAGTTGCCTGTGAAAAAGGACCTGGGGGATGTCGATCAATAGTGTCTGAACATGAGCCAGCAGTGTGTCCAGGTGGCCAAGAAGGCCAGTGACGTCCTGGCTTGCTTCAACACTAGAGTGGCAGCAGTACAAGGGCAGTGATTGTCCACCCATGCTTGGCACTGGTGACGCTGCATCTCCAGTACTGTATCCACTGTTGGGCCCCTCACTGCAAGACAGATACTGAGGGGCTGGAGCATGGCCAGAGTTGTGAAACGGAGCTGGGGAAGGGGCTGGAGAACTAGTCTGAGGGAGAGCAGCTGAGGGAGTTGCAGTTATTTAATCTGAGGGAGGCTGAGAGGAGACTTGGTCACTCTCTACAACTACCTGACAGGAGGTTGTAGGGAAAAGGGAGTCGATCAATCTCTTCTCTCAAGTCATGAATGACAAGAAAAGAGGGAATGGCCTCAAGTTGTGCCAGAGGAGGTTTAGATTGGAGCTGAGGCTGAACTTTTTCCCTGAGAGGGAATCCTTTGAGGGATTCCAAAGCTGTGGAGCTGAGGTGCTGAGGACCATGAGTTAGTGGTGGGCCTGGCAGTGTGAGGGAAGGGGTTCGACTCAGTCTTAAAGGTCTTCTCCAAAGGTAATGATTCTATGAAATGGAGATTTAAGTTTCTGTCTCCTCTCATTTTCTCTCAGTTTTTCACCTCTTCTTATTTCTTGCAAAATGAACAAAAAAGGAACCATTTGGGTGTATGCGTCAGGGCCCCGAGGACACTAATAGGCCTTAATGGCCATGACACAGCTCACCTGGGGCCTCCAGCCTTCACCTGCTCAGGGCCTGTTAGCTGAGCCCTATGCTGTGTTGAAGTCAAACAAATGTATTACCAGCTAGCCATAAATTCAGTGAAACTTAAAAATATTTCCACTCACGGGCTTGTGATTGTACAACAAATATGCTAACTGAGGCACTGGCATGCAGGGAGTGCTTTGTAGAGAGATTAACTAACGTAAGGATAGCGTTCTTCCCGGCAGAGGAGACAGCCAATTTATAGCTGCAGAAATCAGTGTCAGATGAGGAATACATTACCTGTTTGCAGATCAGCAAAGCATGTTACGCCGTTAGGTCAGGAGTGGCCAGCTTCATTCTCCCCTTAGTGCTGAACACCTTAATTAGAGAAACCTTCCTGAAACTTGTGGCATCCTGATATTTGCTGTAGGGGTGGTATGAATTTGCAGCATCCTAAATGAAGTAAGTTCCAGACTTCTGGTTTCCTAGATGAAAAATAAATTTCTCAAAGCAGTGAATCACAATTAATGAACAACCATGCGACAGTTATTGACAATCCCTTCAGAATATCCCTACACAGTGGCAAGGTACTTTCTTCTAATAAGGCCTAACGTGACATAACATTCTGTCTGAAGGACCTTCTTGCTTTATTAATCTCATTACGACCACTCAAATTGCTACATCCTCTGTAATGATTAGAACATTTGACTCCCAAGTGTGATATTATAATGAGGATGGAGTTCACAGAATAAGGCACTGTATCATTCTGCAAAGGCTGTCAGCAAGTGGAAATATAAATCAAACTCCTCAGTGTGATTTCCCTGTTTCCCAAACTCGAAAATTTTACATAGGTACCTGTATATGCAGGCTCCCAAATCCAACTAAGAATCCTCTTGTGGAAAATATATTTTCTCATATTTAAATCTAAAAAAAATAGATGCCTTGAGCACCAATTTAAAAAGGAGCATGGTTAACTGAGAGTTATGTGAAGTGCCAAGCTAAAATTGACCACTTGTAATGTAGTGTGCCCTCTTTTTCCCACCATGTGTATATTTTTAGGAAGAATTGGGACTGAGCATACCAGCTAAATTCCAATCTGACATTGTATATTTCCTCTTTTCTCTACACTTTTCCTGTACTTGAAAATTTATAAAACTGCTCTTCATTTTCTTGAATGTATTACTGCTCAGTGTGAGGATATAATGAAATACCTCTGAAACGTATTTTCATTAAAAAAGAATAATCATTTCTTATTTAAAAAGATTTTGTATGAAATTTGGAATCCATCTTGTTTGTAAGTAATAAAGCCAAACAAAAGAAATATAGGAAATACAATTTTATTCTGTCACTTTTTCTTCTGCAAGTATATTGAGGAAGAGAAACTGCCATTCTTCAGCATGGCAATCTAGAATAAAAAAGCATAACACATGTTGGTCAAGCAATCCTGAGGTATGAAATGAGTTACTAACTGGAACTGAGAATAATCATTTTTCTACAGGCCTTCCTTCTCTGTTTTTTCAGCTGAATGGAAGAGGTTGTGTTATTTCCCATAGAAATGGTTAACTCAGTGTTTTCCTGGTTCAAGACAAATTTCTGTGGGTAAAATTGCTGCCTTGAAAGGCTTCAGCCTTGTCTCTTCTCAGCATGGTTTTCTGCCAGCAGTTCATCTGTCCCAGCACCAAAGACCCAGTGACTTCAATTAACTGCACATTCAGGTGGGAATTTTTTATACTCTCCTTTTTTGGTCTAATTACCTGTGTAATGGATGCATCCAACTCTCCATGCTGAGCATAATAGAATTCTGTATAATTAGGGGGAAAAATAGTGGATGTTCAGTGTAACTTAAACAAAATATAGAGAAACTCCTGCTTTTGAAACCTCCTGGGATATATTCCCCAACTGGTTTCTCCCCAGTGAACCTGGGGGATATTTTGGATAAAATTATTCTACAAGGGACTTTGTCTAGGCCTATAGACCTCCTGTCCTTTCAGATGAACTTCTTGCCAAGTTACCTTTTTATTACTATTTTGACTTAAACGAGTCAAACCTTGCTCAGACCTTTGCCTTGCTATTTGCAATAATTCTGCTATTGCAAAATACTAGGGGGAGTGGCAAAGAAATATTTTTAAGCCCTGAATAGAAAAGTTGAATCTATTTATCGATGAGGTAGAGAAACCACCATCTGTCATCTTGGGTTTAGTCTTGTGAGACACGGCAGTGTGTAAGAATGTTGTAAAAACCCATCACAATGTCACTCTCTGCACTCTTGAGCACTTCATATGCTGTTCCCCCTGCCCCTGATTAACTAGGGTAAAAACACTGAATCAAAAGGATAAACTGTGATCAACTATTGCAAGAAAGCTGGAAAAAGATTCTGAGATCTATACTGATAGATTTTCCCGAGAGTCATTTTACTATTAATTCTTTGGTTTGTAAGGTCAGTTTCCTATGATGCTATTTGAAGGCTTCTTATGTACTGAAAATAATTTCCTTTATTGCATGGAAGGGTTTGTGAGCTCTTGGAAGCTGTAAGATTTTGTAATTACATCATTGTTATTCAGTTGTCAAGCTAACTGAATTTTCCACTTGGTCTAGGATTGGGTAGAATTTGTCTCATTAGTCTTAATAAGAGAGTCAGCAGTTGCACCTGGAGGGATCATATTCTTCTTAATGTTCCTTGAAAACAGAACAGCTTTAGGTCATTGCAATACATGTGTGTGATACATAAATACTTTATCACTGTAAATTGGGCTAAAGCTAGCTGTTTTGGTCTGGGACATTGACTCAAATGTCAATAATGAGCTTGACTTCCATATTTCTGCATAGTTTTCAGGTTCTATTTTAATTTCATGCTTAGTGTTAAGGGAAGTTCTGTTTTGTTCTGTGGCACAGAAGTTCATACATGATATACAAGGTAATCAGAATCTTGTCAAGAAGACAAGAAAGATGCTGTTCAGGTTCCAGGGAAAAGTTTTCAGAAAGTCATGGATGGAATAAGGAGGTCTAAAATTCATTTTGCTATTCTTATTTCTTAGCCTGTTCAACTTAAAGTTATAACTGCACTGATGCAAAACTGGGGTGATAACTCCTCTTATGCCTTGTAGAGGTTGAAAAAAGGAGGGATGGCAGGCTTAAAATTATTTAATGCTACAGTGGATAATTTTTTTTTCTCAAGTCCAAAAGACAATTTGTCACATGTCCTAGAAGCTGATGATATATCTAGTTAGTCATTGACCAAAATCAGATAAATCAGACCAAGATGTGTTGATCTGGTTATATGAAAGTACCTTATTAAGATTTTAAGGTTAATGTTTGCTTACTTTATTGTGACTTTGTATCTTTTGACTGAAATGATAATACATGGTAGACAAAAGACAACTTGGAGTTATTACTCAAGAAAACAGATAAAATGGCGAAGCAAAAGGATTCCATGCATTGCTTGTGAATGCTAAACAAGATCTTGCATGGTGCTATTTTTAATCTATCCATACAGTAGGATCTCACTTCAAAAACTTTTCAGGTGTTTTGTTGCCAGTAGTCAGTTCTGACTTATGCCAAAAGCTGATATAAGCCATCAGCTGCTATGGCTTCTTTTCTATTTTACTTTAATTAGAGGAGGGATTTTTTTTAATTGTTTTTGTTTTTTAATTCCCAATCATGTAGGCTGTATCTATACCAATAGAAAACTACTTTAGTCTAGTGGAAAATGTCCTTGCCCATGACAGGGGTTTGGAACTAGATAAGCTTTAAGATCTGTTCCAACTCAAACCATTCTCTGATTGTTTTGTCCTCACCAAAACACTGAAGTTATTAGAAGGATAAACATGCTTGTAAGTGGACAGAGTACCTTGAAAATATTGAAAGAGTATAATGTATATACATAGTGTAGTTTCCTGTGTCTGTAATGAAATGTAATAGAAATGTTGGTGCAGTGCCATTATAAGACAGTGCCAGGTGCCAGAGGCACACAGCATGATTTGCTATTTAGCTAATCCTATTAGATAGGTGTTTGTGGGCTTGTGGCAAATATCCTATTGACAATGCTGTAACTCCTTCAAGACTGGAAGCCACAGCTTCTGCACCTTGAATCAGAAATCTCCCACTTGAAAAGCTTCTCCAAAAGGTGTGATTTTGGGTTTCTTTGGGGTGCGTAATTTATGTAACTCATATTTCTCTGTATTACTACATTAATGACAATTTAGGAGTTTTAAAAGACAAGACTAGAAAAGCTGATGCTGAGAAAAGAAGGGAAGTCAATGTGTTTAGTTTGTACATACATGGTGCTGGTACATGAGATGGACTATTTGCCAAACTTTAATCAGTTATAGTAACTGACATAGTTAGTCTTTATGTTCTGATTATTCATTTCTTATGACTGCCATTATATTCTGCTTTCTTGCAGCTCCTCTCTTCATCTTCAGAATTCTCTAGACACATGCTCTGTGTAGTTTAAGTCAATGATTCTCCATGATATCCCCCATCGGAACTCTCACAGGCCTGTTTATATCTGAAATTGAGTGTAGATCAGCCCTTTCCCTAGTGGGCTCTTACCAGACTTCTTGCATCCTTGCATTACAGAACAATATGTGTACTTTCTAGTTCCTTCTGCTGTTGTCCTGATGTGTTTTTGTCCAAGATGTAATGTGAATCAAGTTGCATGGCACCTGAAAGAGTTACAATCGCAGTATGACAGAAGTTCAGCTCTCATGTGGTAATTATTCCTCAGCATCTGCATAACTAGCTCTCAATAAATTTAGGTATTCACATTCTAAGTTTATGAATATATATGTCAAGTAAGGCTGGCTTCTGCTTTACTTGAAACTACCCCTGAGTTCCATGGGATTAAAGAGGACAGACTCTAACTGGTAATGTAATTTGTAGTCCCTTTGGGACAATGAACAGACTTTTTTAGTTAACTCCACCTGTTTTCACTTCTGTATCCTTGTGATTATTCTGAAGGAGAGGAGAGTAAGCTGTGGTAAAAGCTATCAGAATTTTAGTGCCTGATTGGCTTTTTCTGTAGTTTTGTTCTCCACTTCTTATCTTGTCATTTAAATAGCCACTAAGAACTCTATTAAAAAGTTCTTTGATCAGGGTCAAAGAATTATTAAAGCCAGCAAACTAAAAGTTGAATTGTGAACCAGATGCTTGGAAGAAATGAGCACCATTTGGCTGTGAATTACCTTTAACCAAGATTTAATTACAGTATTCATTACTTCAGAGACTAGGAAGATTCAATATGACAATCTTAAGGGACCAATAGTAATAAAATAATGGATGAAAAATTCTTTAAAAATCATCCAAGTGAGACAGTATATCTTTATCAGTAAAATAAACTGTCAGCATTACAGCAGTAATTCCATTTCAAACATGTTTTGTATAAGGTTTAGAAATAAAAGGATAGAGACCACTGAAAACCACTGAAATATATTTGTGCTGTGCTAAATACTCAAGAAGGTTGTTCTGTTAGTTAAGAATGCTTTCTGCTAATTTGGGTCAATTGTGTATACGTCTTGCTGTAATCATGATAACTGTTTATTCCTCGATGGCCCAGTTCCACTGCTATCACACCAGTGACATCAACCCATCTGGTAAGTGATAGAAAAGCCCAAAGGTCAAGGGGCTGCTTTTGCAAAATATACCTGATGTGCCTGATGGTAATATCCTTTCATGCAAATTGCAGCAGCCATTACTTGATTTTTGTTTTAAAGTAGGTAATTTACATGTGAGCCACTTAGGATTCTGTAGCACAAGAATAGCTTTGATTCAGTTATAATTTCTGCATAATTTGTTTTTATTTCTGTTTCAAGATAGGAAATACATTTAAGAAGCTGCATATCAGCTCTGGGTATCTCACATATAAACTGTAAAACTGACCCAAGGTTCAAGTGGCAAATTGTTTTTACCCAAACATCAGCCATTTCTGAAACTACACTTATCCTGGCATTGACAGTTTTGTTTGCACTGTGCTGTGAGATACCAACATCAATCTATTACTGTATATTAAAGCCACAACTTTTGTAGATAATATCATGTTGCCACTAAATAGTTGCAGGTGCTGTTTCTTGTTGTTACATATATCAAACTGATGAAATCATCACCTGTAAATAGTTTAGGCCCTTCTGAAGTACTCTGCTTCATCTCAGTGAGGTTTATAATAACCCATGGAAGAGAACAAAGGATACTATTTCTTAAAGTATTTTCAGTGTAATTCTTACAGCTTGCTACCGCATCTACTTTATCTTATTTTTCCCTACATCACATTAGTGAAAGTACATTTTGAAGGCTGAAATGTATATTAAAAACACATTTCCTTCCCATCTAAAAGATGGGTTTTTTTCATTCCTGAAGTGGCAGCCTTTCAGGTAACATTGTTTTATCAGTCAGTTAATCTGTTGAAGGTGTCATTTACTATTCATTCTGCATGAGGTATTTTCTCTGTGTTATATATGTATGTATGTGCAAGAATAATGTAGTCCTGTTGAGTTCTATTATATCTTTCATTAAGTGTTTCATTTACTACCATATGTCCCTAAGGAGTAAGACTGCTTAATTTCATTTGACTGGATTTTAAAATGTGTTTGGTAAATTGGGTCCACTAAGGCACACCTGTGATGTGATAGGAGTTCTACAGAAAGTTTTGGAAATGCCAAGATGCTCAGATAATTCTATTTTCAAAGTCTGCTCCCAAAAATGCACTAGATTTAAACTAAATAAGTGAAGAGACACAGACACTAAATATTGTTGCCAGTATGTTTTCTGCAACAGTGGTATATATCTCCTTTAAAGTCAAGCCCACACTTCTATGCTCCTACATAAATCTACTTTAATCAAAGAGGGAAGAGATGTGGGCAGAATATGCAGAGGTGGTAAAAGCAAGTAATTTTTAATGGTAGTCTTTAGATTGTTGTACCTTGAGGGAAATACATGCAATGAAAATTCCTGAAGTCATGTGCTCTGGGCTGTATGACGGTTAATAACACTTCACTTATGAAAAACTCTGAAATGTCTATGTTTTCCACACAGCCAAATATCAATCTAGATGATAAATAACACAAAAGCAACTTTTGGACCCAAATATGGATTCAGCAGTCTCTCTGATTAGGAGTTGTCTGTAAAAAATAGATCTTGGGTTAGACTTGGCAGCTTGACTAAAGGTTTTGTGGGCTTCTCTGTACAGAGCCTAAATGATACGAACATTTTTTTTCAAATATATTGCAATAAACATCTACATTGACCCATGTATATGTATAGAAATGAAGGGCTTTGTTTGCTTTGATTCATATTATTTTGCTTCAGTAACTTAATCTATTAAAAACTAAAAACCACTAATTCTGAGGAAAGTTGCATTTCTGTGTATATAGTCTGACCAGATGATCAACATAAGAAGTCATAGAATCATAGAATGGTAGGGGTTGGAAGGGACCTTTGGAGATCATCTAGTTCAACCTCCCTGCAGAAGCAGGTTCACCTAGATCAGGTCACATAGGAACATGTCCAGGCAGGTCTTGAAGACCTCCAAGAAGTTTAGTGTGTATTACTCAGAAATTAGGCTAACGATGTTTTTAAACAATATATATATGAGCATGAAGGAAGATGAATACAGGATGACTGCTTAAGATTGACTTTCCATTAGCAATATTTTGATTCTAGTGTTGTAACCTATGTCTTCTATATCATTCATGTGCAGAACATTGTCTTATCTCCTTTCACCTCTCGAGGTATTAACACTAGCACTACTTATTGTAAGTTATATCAGCAATTCTGGAAGAAAGCAGAGGAAGAATTTCTTTCTAAACCCAAAAAATTGCTCTGGCATGTTCAGAGAGGACAGGTATCTGATCAAGAGAACAGGAAACTGTAATGTAACTGACGTGAGGGTGTTCTTTATGTTAGTGAAACAAAAAGAGATGATAAGACTTAGTCATAATATATTATATTGTAATGAAAAGAAATACAGAATCAATTCAATTATGAAGGAGTTTTTTTGTGAATTTGTGAAGGATTTGACAGTGAATTCTCATCAGTTCTCATGAACAGTTCCAGCATTAAAAAAAGGAGTGGTTTTAAATACTGGGAGAACGCAGATTGAAGGCTATGTCCTGTGGTTTTGCATGAAAAACTAATGATTTACTATACTTTGCTGTTATTCTACTTGCAGTTTGCTGTTATCCCAGTTGTGGTAAGACTGAAATTACACAATCTAAGTATATGAAAGTATTAGTAACATTCACAATACATTTATCTCGAGCTCTAAGTGCAAGCATACACTTCATATTATGTTTTAGTCCATATTTTCTCTCCACTTGAGCTCACTGTAAGTATTTATTATGTGTATTCAAGGCACATTAAGACATAGTTGAAGCACATTTGCAACTGTTATCATATTGATATCTGAAGAAAAGGCAACTTTATTACGTGGGATATATTTGGCTAGGTGCTATGCTACATGAGTGGATTAGATATTCTCATTCCTGAGAAGAGAAACGATTGCTCTGATACGCTGGCCAGCTCGATGCTGGAAAAAAGAAAAAGAAGAGGAAGTGATGGCATAAACAGAGTACTTCACGAAAAATATGGTCTGTCTGTGAGCAGTACTATTCTAAGTGTGCACAAATACGAAAAGAAATACTCTACATATATACACAGGGCTAGAGTAGTTTAACAACATACACTATGTCGCACAATTGATGCTCTCCCTCTAGTCACAAGGAGGCATCAGAAGGTAGGTGGATTTTGAAATTTTATGAAATGGACATGTCTGCCTGATGAGAACAGTCTGGACTTTATGGCCCAGTGTACCCAACCCCCTCTGTGTCTGCTCCAGATAATATCTACTTGTTTCACAGTTTGCATTGCTTACTAGTGTGAAGAATTCAAAGCCTTACTTCTGTCTGAGGAATTCTTATTACTGATGTTTGCAATCAAAATTCCTTTCCTTATATGCTCCCAGATCAAATGTTCTGTTTTACCTATCAGCCTATAGGCCAGATTCTACAGTAATAATAATATAGCCTTTGTTGTGTCTTAAAGAGTAACAAATTATCCAAACTGTACAGCTTTTAACACAATAGAATTAAAAATAATAACATGGGCAGTACGAAAACAAAGGTAATTGATGAAGTAGAATAAATCTCGTCATGCATACAATAAAATTGTACCTTGAGAACAACTAATATATATGCCAAAATTAACTGAAGTAGAAATACTTTTCAGTATATTTCAGTAGAACTCCTACTCCTTTACAGACAAGAATGATTTCCCTGTCACTAAGAATATGAGTTCTGTATAATACCAACAGTTAAGTTTCTCTCAACCATAGCTGATGCATGTCACATGGATTATTACCAGGCCAGCTTGGTTGGAAATGATTTTCAGTAGTGTGATAATATTTTCATTCCTTAACAGAGTGAGTTTGTGTGGAGCATCCTCAGTTGTATTGTTTAGATATTTTCATAAGGCAACCAACTGGAAATGAGTCCAATCTCTTGTCTGTCATTAGTTTAGATATGTTATCATTTTTTACACTCCTGTGTAGTGTTTCTGGAAGAAATTGGTTTTTTTTTTTTTTTCAAATAAAGATACATTCCTGGTCATAATTTTAAATTGTGTCTACTAGAAGTCTGAAGAATTTGACCTGACATAAGATGTTTTTGTTGGAGAAGTTTAGGACCTGATCTTGAAATATTTGGAATAGTTCCCAGAGGCTACATAACATCTAGATTTTGCTAATTTTAGTTGCATTTGTAGGTAGATGTTGGAGTTATGTTCTTATCAGTATATTTTGCTCTTCACTCTTAGCTTGCAGTTGACAATAGTAGTTATTTTGATTCCGTCCAAATGTCTGACTGTGAAATGTGACCCGTGTATTCCCTGACTATTTTACCTTCCATGCCACAGTAGTACTGTGAAACCATATCCACTGGGAAGGGAACACGGTTGTGATTGGTGACTCAAGGAAATTTTAAAAAGCTCATTTCTATTATGTGAGGAATTTTATATAAAGTAGGAGAAGTATTTATTTCATTGCGCAAGGACTGTGAGACCTTTTCTGAGATGTTGCATATAGCCTGGTTATTTGCATACAAGACACATGCCAGTCAGAATAACTATACGTGTGGAGGAAGGATTTGAGCTGCAAGTGCTTTCAGGGAAAGGGAGAGCTGATTGTATGAGAAAAGATGAAAGCCTGACTTATTTAGGCTGAGAGAAGTGTTTGCATGCTAAGATGATGGCATTCTATAAATAGATTGATATTAAGAAGCAGGAGGGAGGAAAGAGGTTTTGTGTGTATGTGCATGCATAGGCAAAGTCTAGTTTGGAGTATAAGGATGAAGTAGTTTACTTTCAAACATTCATACCTAGGTTAAAATTATAAGTATGTATCTACTAACATAGCGATGTGCTTAGTACTTCTCTGAGAGCTGGAGGCAGGATTGTGTTGAAAGACTGTAAGTGACAGTAAGTGCTTGTGGCCTCTAATGTAGAACTTTTTGGGAAGGTGGATTTTATTTTTTTTTTTAATACCACTCTTGCCTGCAAGAAATAAGATTGTTCCTTTCATTTGTGTGTGATGGGTATCCAGTTCTGCTGAGCAATGCTAAGGGAGAATGTTCTTGAGTTTGCTTGATTTGACTCATTCATTTTTGTATAGCATTTCGATAATGTAAACATTATTGATCAGCCCTTGATTTTCTGTCCTACCTAAGGTTTTTGAGTAATCTTATGTTTAGGAATTCTAAAGATTTTGTAAAAATCCATTATTCTTAAATTATTGTCATTCACTTTCTGCAAGTATTTTTGTGTGGTGATCTGTGCAAACAGTACAAGCTGGTCTTTAGCTTGAGAATTTTTTATGGAGGTTACATTCCTGAGAGCATTTCAGAAATCTCTTGACTGTTGTATAAAAGCTGACTATACAGTGCTGCTCTAGCATCAGAGATTCTACCATCTAACGATGAAGCTGTTTCATAGGGTAAATTATAATGGCTTGAGAGTTTTACAGATTAACTGGATTCTATTCACTCTAACACTATTTGAGAATATAAATGATATCATTTGAAGTGACTGTTTCCATTTTCTTGCTTTGAGGGTCAATGGGCATTTTGGGCCCACTTGATACCACATACTGAAAATTCCTTCTGAGTGGTTCACTTGCCACTGAGAGAGAAGATTTGAAAAGCTGTACAAAACAAGCACTTCCCAGAAATTCTATATTAAACGGTTTCCCATCAAATAAAGCAATATATTTAAGTACAAGTCTGGGAAGTGGGAATTTATGGCTCTCAATTCACTACATACCATACTTGAGATTGTCACATTACATTGAATTCTGTACATGTGGACATGTGCTTTCATAAATTCCTGGAGTAAGCAATGGAAATGGCACTTACCTCTTTTTAGATATGTAGAGTTTAGTTTTTGCATGCAATGATGTGCTGAATAACCTTTATAAGAAATAGAGATGAAACAAAGCATTCATTATGACACTATTTTCCTGCCCATTATTGATGGGGATTTTTTGTGGTTGTCTTTTTCTTTTGTCTTTCTGATATTGTAAATCACTTTATTCTCTTGTGGGATCATATAACTGAGAAAACTCCAGAAAGATGGGTTTAAAAATTGAGGGATTTCTTTGTTATTTTTCTTGGTTTTTATAAATTAATGAATGAATCTTCATTCAGAAAGGTTTTAAGTTCATTCCTGCATGTTTCCAAACAGGATGGATCACTCATCTTTATACTAAAGGCTGAAATGATGTAAATTAGTAATTATAGCTGGTGGGCTCTTTATAGGATGGTTTGTCAAATGATAGTGCACTTTTCACATACTAGCAGCTGCTTTTGCGTGATCTACCTGCAAGCAGAATAAACTTACTACTACGTGGATAATAATATTTATCTACGTGTGTCAGTTCAATCAGATGAGTACAATAAAATCTGACTTGATTTCTAAACTGAACTAACACTTAATTCAGTCTCTGGATAAATAAAATGAAATCATGTGGGAGATGTTGTGTGAAGAATAATTCCCATCACCATCTAAAATCCATGGGATATCTTTTTGTAGATCAACATAAATTCCTTGCAGAGACTTTGCACTTTAACATTCAAGGTTCATTTCAGATGGCTTCAAACAATGTGAATATCAAGATGTCACATGACTAAATGTTTTCCTAAGAGTGATACCGGAGCTTTAAGATAGTTTTGCTTAGCTTGTATCTGTAGATTTTTCAGGAAAGGATTCTAATAATTGATGACAGTCTCATTTCATATTCCCAGATCAGCTGAGTAACTGATTTTCAGCCTTCTCCAAGGTGAGTTTTGTGCAAGTTTTAACCCACATGCATTTTTGATACGTTTGGAAATTGACTTTCGTTTCCTGCATGCCTAAAATAATTCCGTGTCTTGTTAGATTAGTGCTATACATCATATTTACCTTAATAAGTTAAGAAAATGTCTTCAGAAATATCTCCCTTAGAGCTAAAACTGGAATTGGGTCTTAAAGATTAATCAGGTAGTGGATAAAATGCGTTGCATAAGGTGGAAATACAGGCTCAAAATGATCACATTTAAAGCAGCAAAGTTAACCCTTGGTAATGATATATTTTCGCACTTTAATCATCTTTGATTTTAAACTTGTCTAATTGCCACTGGGGCTTGCACATGAAGTCTATTTTTGGTTTCTTTGGAAAATATTATTGAATTTAAACCCAATTAAAAAACTCTTAATCTGTTACCTTCTGTGATTTCTTGCTCTGCCTTACAATTGTGTGAAGTAACATACATGCCACTGGCAGAGGTCAGGCAACAGTTTTTCCCCTAATACGTTTTACATTGGTTTGTTGTTTTATTTTCTCCAGTTTCAAACATGGATGTATAACCAAATGATATCCTCTCGTGGTATCATTTTATGGTTCTTACGGAGAACAGTAAAGGAAAACAGTAAAGACCATTATTTTTTTTTTCAGTGAATGACACCCTGAAGAATGAAGAAGGGCCTGGAGGCATGTGCTCATGTGAAACACGTGATATAAATTGCACAGGAGACACAGATGTTGGTGAGTTTCATCCTGTAATGGGTAGAAAGGGTTAAGAACCATAATCAACTCCCTGATGGCTAAGGCTCAAGTGCCACCTAACTTCCTGTTGTAACAGAGCTAGTAAAGGCAGTAGAAATTTGTGGTTTCAACTGGTACCAACATAAGACTCATAGATTTGAAATATTTTATTGAAACCTTGCCTTAGTTCCGGTTCAAATCTGTAGCAGAGTACAGAAAGTACATTTGTGATTGTTTAGTACAGGATGTGTGTCTCAGTGATTAGATGTTGATTTGAATTTAGCTTGTGTGACCCATACTGGCTGCCTGGAAGGAATCAACATAAGTGCACATTTTCAGAACTTCTCATAATGCTGTACTGTCAAAAAAAGATAATTAGGATTTTGCAAGTGCAGTCTGGCAGGTGGAATACCATGTCGAACAGGCTTAGCTGCAAGTACTAGGGAAATACTTGCATGTATTTTGACCTGAGATGTCTTTTACTCCATCTTCACATAAAAGGAGAAGTTTCCACTGACATGAATAGAAGTATTCAAAGAAACTAAGGTCAAATTGAAAAGTTGTCCTTGCAAGTAAACTCCTTGATTTTGTTGATATCTGAGGTTTAATCCTGGTACTTTAGATTCTAATTGAAGAAAATATTTGGGATATTAATAAGCTGTTTAATCCCACCCTTATAAACATCAAATCTTTTGTTTGCATGTAAGGAGCTTGCGTGATTGCTATTGAACTAGTTTGTGTTAGTGATCTTGCCTAAACTGTATTTGTGTGACGCTGTCCTCACATTTGCCGACTTGACAGTGTTCATTTTCATGTGGTGAGATTGTGACATATGTTTTCCTGTCCACTTCATGCTTATGATGCTATCAGTGAGATAAATTTATCCTAACTTCCCTTCCAAAACTAGTCCATGTGGGCCACGTTCTCCATCAGACCTGGATTTTATCTGCAAGTTGAAAAGAATGAAAATATGGCACTTAAAAGCACTGTTTGCCTTCTCAAAGGGCTGCAGGAAGCCTCTTTGTAGAAATTGTAAAGCCTTTCAAACAGCTTTTTAAAGGTTTTGTGTGTGTGTGTGAGGATTTTGTCCTCCTGGTTCCTTTATGTAAAAAGCAGGCTGTGTAAAACAGGAAAAAAAAATGCTTTAAAAGTTTTACTGCAATGTATTTCTTTGCCTTAGGAGCATGGAGGACTTTATTATATACTTTTTGTTTCGACACTTTATCTTTCACAATATATTCCCTGGTCCTTGGGCTCTGTGAGAGGGAGTGGTGACGTTCTTGAGATGCATCCTGCCAATATCGGGTCAGATGGTTAATAGCATTAGATTGGGGAAACCATGCTGCCTGTTTCTCATACTTGTTTTGCATTTATATTAGCCATTGTTCCGTGTGGTTGAAAGAAGACCCCCAGCTGAAAAACACCTCACTTGCAAAGCATTCATATGGTTTTAAACAAGCATTTGGCTGGTTTTCAGACTGTATCCTGCTGTAATTTCTGTCCTCAGGGAGGAGAGAAGGTTCTTCTATATAGTTATAGCTGTCATTTTGCAACAATACAGGGATAACCATGAGGGGAAAATCCTTTCTACAAAATACGTATAAAAGCAAAATATATTTTGAAACAGATTTGTGTAGATGCTTTTTTTTTCCCCTGAATTTTCTGTAGAAAGACCAAAATAATTAGGAAAATATTACGTGATATTGGAATAATGTTATGTGTGTTCATACAGTGTTTTGTAATTGATCCCTGTCAAATTCCACTGTGCAATTACAGGTTTATTCACTCTGGAATAAAACTTAAGAATTGCTAATCCACCAGTCTCACATTAGAAACTGACAAATCATTGCAAAAGCAGACAAATTTTAAGGGAGAGGAAAGTATTTTATCACAAAGATATTGGGCTTGCAGTCTAAGCAACAGGAAGACCTCAGCCTTTGTGCCAAAGCGGTGACTGAATTTGGGGCTTTCTCAATTGATTTTCATGTCACTAGGGGTACATGTGCTTTGTTATACACAGTGGGCATAATTTTACTAATAGTCTGCTAATGATGTACATATGAAATATCTTGGAAAAGAGAATGTTTTGATGTGATTTGAGATGTTATGCGGTGTGAAGGTGAACAGCATGGGAAGAACCATGGATATAGCAGTTACAAGAAGAGAACTTCAGCAGGACCATTTTATATTCCTGTAAGGAAAAAATGAAGAAAAGACCGAGTATAGAAAGATAATTATGTCTGTTCCCCTTTTTATCTTCTAATATCTCTGTCAAGTACATGTTCATGTTGTCCTGGGAATTTGGGTGAGCTCTTTCAAGCGATCCCACCACCACACAGGTGGAAATTTTTGACCCTTTGCTGAGATGTGAGTTTCATATATGGTCTTAGTCTTCTCCAAATGCCAGACAGCTTCGTCTTCATAGTAGTAACTCCTAAAGAGAAGGAGGCTTCTTTGTTTGGCACGAAGTGAATGGTTCACTAGCTGTTGAAATATCTCTGAGGGAAGAGAAGGGAATGGCAGTTGCAATGTGAATACAATACTGTTATCACTAATCTCCTTAGAGTAATCAGATAAAAGAGAAGATTCATACAGAGAAAAATTCTTGGAGAAAACAGTTCATCCCAGCTTGTCTTTGTGTTCCTACTAGTGGGTACAATCACTGATAAAGCTGCAATTTTACACATAAACCCATTGGCTCCCAAACCAACTGGAAACACCAAGAATTAGTTTCCTGCCTGTGTGTTTCAAGACTTGCGTTTGAAGTGCTTCATATCAGGATACAGCTTTATGGTCAATTGGTCCATAGAGTTAAAAATCAATACGTTGGCTACTATCTGCCCTTAAGGGTACAGTGGAAGAACAGATTACTGCTTTTTAATTAAAGATATCAGGGTTGTGTTGATGCAGTTTACTACAACAGTGTAGTCTGAGAATAAAATATTCACTGAAAAGCTGTTTTGTATGATTTAAGAATAGCAGTATGCTTACATAGTACAAATGAAAAATAAACATCTCAGCTCTGAGTTATTTGGAGGAGCTTCACATAAGCTTTATATGTTTGTAAAATATGTGTCATTATATATTTTAAGTTTTATTTGATCATTTACTGCGTGATCTTCTCCATTTGCTATTTTCTTTTCCTGATGCCTAGGAAGCTGTTCAATTCAGAAAAGAAGTGTTAATTGGACGAAACCCAAAGGTGGAGCTTATATGCTAATCGTATAACTTTATTTCATCTTGAAAGGAATCATGCTATATTTTCAGGCCATAGGAGGTCAGGATTTCCTAACTCTTAACTTCTCAAATATGGTTTGGATAACAAATACTATGAAGAGTGGTAGGATCTTGATAATAATTCTAACACTCTTTAATATTTTATCAAACACATTCTTTCATCTGAGTATTTTACTTATCAGGAAACAAGTTATTTAAGAGTTCATTATAGAAGTTTAGGGAAACAAAAGAAATCTCTCTGGAGTACAGTAAAGAATTGGCTAGGATGTTTCAATGAGAGAATATGTTCATAGAGCACTTAAAAGGAATGATAAATGCTGTCTGGGTATTGCCTTTGGGGGAGAAAGTTGGTGACTAGTAATATTTCTCAGTGGTCCCATTTGGGTTCAGTGTTCTAGAGGAACACTTCATTACCTTGCATGAAGTTCCAGTCTCTGCATATTTTCACACCACCTAGCAAGAAGACATGTCAAGTGGTGTTTTCTGTTTTGAAACTGTGTTGATGTGTTGATCATATCCACTTATAGTAAGGAATCTTTCATTTCCAGCTGGAAGCATTGTTTTGTTGGGTTGTTTTTTGAGCAGCAGTTTCATCTTAGTATGTAACAGGTACCTTTTCACTGTCTTTCATACAGTATTATATCACAATGTGATTCTTTATCACTTGGGCTTTTTTCCTCTTCTTTTTCACTTTTATATTTTGTCTTTCTGTATCTTGTCTATCTTTCTTTTCTCCTTTCCAGTGCTCTTAAACCTTGTAGAATTCATCAGTCTTTGTTTCTTCTGTTGACAATACATAGAGGGGCTGTTCTATCAGAGCTTGGACCAGTACTACTGAGGGTGATGGAGATGTTTCATTGAATTCAGTGAGCACAATTCATAATTGATGCTGTGAGAGTACAAAGGGACAACACTTTTGAGTTTTAACAATACTTAGTTCATGATATCTATGGCATGAAGTTTCAGTCTCTTGAGGTACTGTTTGTAGGCTTTGTAAACAGTGTCACTACTGGCAGCCTAGCTGTTATGGTCAAAGACAGGCAGCTATATCAGGGAGAGAAAACTGAGTAGCAACCAGATTATGTGAACCTTTTAAATGCCCTCAGGCTCATAGTACTTTATCTCTTTTCTTCATCTCTGTTAGACCTGTATGAAAGTAAGTAGGTGATGGAAAAGAAACCTGTACCTATGAACAAAATTTCAAACAAAATACTGAAGTTTATGCCAAAGGTTATTTTCCTTGTAAATTTTCCATGTGATAAGAGATTAAGTTATACTGAAAAATGTTGCAAATGTTTGAATGCATCCAGGCTGGATTTTCAACTGGTGGAAATTGATGAAGTTTCACTAACTACGAAAAGGTCTGGAAATGTTATATTAGTTTAAGCTTTGTGGTAATATCAGCATTTTTATAACAGTTTCTAATGCGTAATCTGCACTAAAGAAAAGCAATCAGCTTCATCCTTTGTGAATTTCCATACCATAAATCATCAGCTGATCTGAAAATCCAGTAATTATTTTATACAAAGTGTCTATTTTTTTCTGTAGTAATTTAAAGCTATAAATTAACAAATATGGGAAGAGTAGCATATTAATTAATAAGTGTAGGTCCTGAGATCTCCTGGAATAAATAGCTTTATAAAAACAAATAAAAGCCTTGTAGAATTTTTTTAAAATGGTCCTTTTAAAAATAAAACAACCTCTCTGCCATAAATATAGGCTTATGACTGTTAGAATCATGTAGTTTCTCAGACTGATTGATTATCAAATGTTGATGTCTTTGTTAAGGAATTTCTCTGTTGTCATTTGCCTTTTTTCCTTTCACCCCTCCCTGCACCGCTTCTGTGTGGAAGGTAAGTAAAAGAACCATGATATTTAAGGCAATTAAGTAAACCACCTACAGCTAATACAGACAATGTTCAGGCGTTCATCACAAAATGAGAGGGAACTTGCTCAGCAAATGGAGGCTAAATCTCTCTGTGTATCAGAGAAGAGCTGGATGAGGTCACAGATCACAGGTATATAGGGCACAACAGCGTGTTTAAATCAGAACGGAGAAAAAAAAAAAAGATGGTTGAAAGAAATCTGTTTGAGTCCAAATCTGGAAAACTATTTTTAACATTTAAGAGCATTTCTCCTCCGTGCCCTTCCCCTTGTACTATACTAGTCTATCAGCCTGAAACAAACTTGAAATACCATCCCTCACTGCCTAAAATGATAGCTTTTATTTCAGGACTTGGCTTATTATTATTTGATCCCATAACCCCTTAAGGCCAGCATTAGCAGTTAGTGTCAGGAAATCCCAATTCTCAGTGCAAAGGGGTTAATTGCTTTTTACCGTTTGATCTTCTTATACCCACTTTATATGCTACCTGCCTCTTTTACCACCTATAGGAAATACACATACTTTGCTGGCCTATTTCCTCAATCTCCCCATAGCTTTCCCCACTACTGCCTTGCCAATTTTACATTACATATTTTCAACCAAAAAATTACGTTTGACCTGATTTTTTACTTTTTATGCTTTTCCATTTTCCTGGCAGAAAGATGCAGTGTACTGTCACTGTATATCTAGGAACTAAAATAGATAGGATGGACACATGATGAAATTAAAACAAAAAAAAAAAAGTATGGAGGTATGAGATTGGACTGCTGATGTGTTGAATCTGAATAACTTTGTTGCATAAAAATATTTTTTATGCTTTTTAAAAAAATCATAGAGTTGAGGTGTATAAGGTGGGAGGGAGGAAGCCCTCAAAACTAAATCAAGCTATCTGAGATTTTACTGCAAAGTGAAGTAATCACATCTCAGAACAAAAGAGACTTCAGAAATACTTTCCTTGCCGAGGCTTACTCTACATTAATAAAAACTTTGTTTTGTCATGAGGTTAGAAATGTGAGAAGACAATTTCTTTAGGACTGTTTGATTTAAAGTAGCAATTTTACTTCTATTTTCTTCATATTCCACAAAGCTAGCAATCAAGCTGATATTCTGCCATAATATTCTTCTTGAAATCTTTGTAGCTATTTGTAGGCAATTAAATTTTTTGTGTCATACTTCAGTTTCCCTGGCAAATACTTGTCTCCTGGATTTTTAATACCTTTGAAAATGTGATGTGCCACTTCGGCTTTGAGATCTTTTTAAAATAACTATAGCATTTAGTAAAGTAAACCAACATAATAGAGAGGACACTTGGGTACTATATCTATAGGAGAATGGTCAATATCAGGTCTTCAGTATAAAAAAAGTAGGTAGATGGGGAAAAAAAAGGTCTACCAGCACTGGAAATGACACACATTCTAGCCTATCTTGTATCTCATGGTAAATTGCTATAAATTTTCGGTTTGACCTCCAGGTTGTGATTTTAGTAAATTTTTTCCATGAGGTTTATCTGGTGTGACAGAATGGGAACTCACACATCAACTTCCAGCAGGGTGCTTAGGTCTTGTCACTAGTCTTTCAGGCTACCTGTTTTTAACAGCAGAAGTAGATATTTGATTCAAACCTTAGTCTTATTCAGGTTTGATAGAAATGTATTGCTAAACTAGAAAAATGTTTTTAAGAGGAATTGAAACCTCATGTGAGGTTTATTGACTTCAGAAAATAGGATAAAAATAAGAGTAAAGTTTTAGCTTTTGTGGATCGTGATGTGTTTAAAAGCTTAGCTGTATTGTGCTAGTTCTTTGAAACATATTCAGTAAGACTGTGCAGGTCTTTCAAAATATAACTGGAAGCAAAATTTACATTTTAGTATGAAGATAAAAACCTGCAAAGATTATTTGAAAATCCACATGGGAGTTGTGAACTTCACAGACCTTTATGCTGGTGATTTTTTTCTATTTTGAGTTCCTTTATGTCCTTCTCAGCTACAATTTGCTGCTTCTGCAAGGAAAAGAACTAATGCTTTAGCACCTTAGAGGAGGCCATTGTTTTCCTTCTGGCTCGTGACTTTAGGAAGCTGCAAGGATAGAGCCTCTTTTTAGTGATGCAATTGCCTCTACTCTCTTCAGTTCTGACTTTTTCCCAGCTCATGTTCAGTGGTCAGAGTACACAGATTCTCATTCATGTGCTGCTGTTTCAGAAACACGTAAGTGTGGGACCAAATGGTGGCTTAGAAACCATCTGGCTCTTACAGGAAGTTAGGGATTTCATTGAGCTTGCATACTGCCTATGGCACTTAAACTCTTTAAACAATGACTGTAGAGTAGGGACCTTTCCATTTTGGCTGCATCACAATATGAGACTATGGGAAGAAAAAGGATCTCAATGTCTATGAGATTGTTTGGCCCTGTGAAAAAATGTTTTTTACTGTCAGAATATTTCACAGGTCAAATGAGAACCAGCTCTTCCCTAACCAAGGTGAAAAGTGATAGAGGTGAAGTAAGGCTTTTTGTTGTTACTCACATATTTTATATATATATATATATTTAAAAGAATCATAAAAACAACGTTTTTTTGGAGGTAGATGCCTTGGGTAGATATCTTGAGTATCTTCCATCAGTTCTGAGTATCTGGAAGTACTCTCCTTCAAAGTTTAAAAAAACTCAAAACCCCAGGCCTCATACATCTGTTTCTGCCAGCCAGCAGAAAGTATCACCCTGTGAATTTGTCTATAAATAAAATATATAATTTTGAAAATATCATCCCCAGCATAAAAATGTTTTAATCTTGGCTCCCTTAGCAATGGGTCAAGAATCAGGCTTCTAGTACCTTTCTCATTCATTATCCAGGCTTTTATCTTCCTGCACAATAATAACTAGCTTAATTTCCCTTAGGCACCTATAAGTTTTGCTGTTAGAGGAGTGCAATTGCTGTGCCTTCAGTTCCTTTGCAGATGTCAGTATATTTTCTCCTCAAAATGCAAACCGAGAAGTACAGTCAGTAGAAAAATATGAGAAAAATATAAATGTTTCAATTCAACTCCTTGATGCAGCATTTCATATCTTTCATGTTGACATAGCTCAACAAAATTGTTTATTAAGTTTCTTTTCCAAAGGGCAAACTTAGGACTTCATTTTCTAGAAATTACTATAAACTAGCCTGAAACGTTGCAGCAAAAGTTACAGTGGAGAGCTTTTTTTGACTGACAAAATGAAAACATAGAAAGAAGAAAAGTGAGTTAGTTATTTAACAGAAATGTCTTGCTCAGTCTCTGGATTGTTTTGAGTGGCACGGGACTATACCTTCTGAGAAAGCTGAATATAGGGAGAAATTCGTGGTTAGGAAAGCTTTCTGTGAGTTCAGGGAACTATCAGAGGTGGATACCTATTCCCCTGGGCTTCTGGATCTTAGCTAAACTGGAGCTGTAAATGGATTTATGGCAAACTATACTCTAAATAAATGGCAACAAGTCTGAGCCTCTGAATGTCCTAATTCTCCTACCTCTTCAGCCGCATATGAGAAAACATTACTGGCTTAGTAAAAGGGCAGGTGAGGTGCAGTACCCTTCCACTGCACATGTCATCTGCTCTTCTGACTACTTCCTTGGACTTGGATTTCTGCTATTTATTTGTTTTATTTTTGCAATGACACCAAATTGCGAGTTACAAGAATAAGGTACTTACCAAAATCTCTGAGTTTCTGTGTGTTTGAATGCCAAAGACAAACCTACAGGATTTCCATGGGCTATAAACTCAATTGTGTGCTATATTTGCACTGTCAAGCTGTTACCTTAAGTGTCTTATAGCTATTCTACTTTTCAACTTGATCATGACCTTTTATTATTTTCATTCCCATGACCTCTTTGCCCCCCTTGTCCAATTTTAAGGACGTCATATCTATCTGGCACCAAATGATTCCAGTTCTCAGGAGCATTAGTAAATGTTACAAAGTAAGAGCAGCTAATTAAAAATCTGTAGTGTTGACATCTGTTTAATATATGCGATATTTCCAGAACTTGATAGCAGCCCACCTTACAGTAGCAAGGGTCTTAGTCACACTGTTTAAATAAAGTAATAATGAAGTGTAGTGATATGGTTGTAAACTTGGACTTCTTCCAAATGGAGTCATAAAGTGTGCTAATTGGTTCTGAGAATTGGAATGCAGTAAAAGTCAAGTTTTACAACAGTGGCTATTATACAATGGAATTAACTTGGCTCCTCTGGAGGTTTTAAACACACCTAGACATTAAGGGGCAAAGTCAGAAGATTATAGATATTTTACTCAACTAACAGAGAGATTGACGTGTCCATTTTCATAGTTGAAGATTAAGATAACAAGCAAACTTAATTAATATATTTGGTTAAATGAGGAGAATGTACAATGCTATTTGAACAAATCAGTGGTACCTACAGGCTTGATTGGGTAACAGGTTGGAACATTACCAAAAATGTAAGTAATCATTTGAGTCATTTATTAATAGATTAAAATGTATTTAATTAGTTGTACTACCAGTAGTTAATCAAAGTAACTGAGCAACTTAATTTCATTTAGTTCATTAAGTTAATAAGAAGTATAGAGATTACTGCTTTGATAATGCTGAAACACTTATCATTTTTAAGACTGTAAAATACCAGCAAAACTATTTGGCACCAAAGTAATAATCTCAATGAAATGCATCAGAAATGTCATATCTACGTAATATATTTCTGTAAATTCTAAACTAAAAGGAACTGCTAAATAGTTTCCACTTAAGTGGCTACTGTTACTTCAGGCACTCCATTTTCTGTGGCAGCAATTTTTTGATCCATTCCAATCTTTTTTTACTAAAAGTTGTTTTAAAAGCTGTTACTGGGAATTGATATAGCACTTTTTTTTTATTACAACTTAACGAAAATGTCACCGTTTATGTAAGATAATGGTGATTGGAATCTGAAAATAAACAGGTCAGGAATCCATGGTTATGCCAGTGCATTATAGTAGCCTTACCATCTTATGCTTTTCCCTGCCCTGTCCTCTGTCCTTTCCCATAATGGGAGATACAGACTTGGAAGGAAAACACAAAATACCATTTACCTGATGATTCTACTGAAAGTGGTAGATAGGGAGCATTTTGTTGCTCCCCTGTTATTCCCCGAGTCCATTCTTCTCTGAACTAATTCACTGATGTGAAATTCAGTGTTGGTAGTTTAATTAAAGCCTGCTGTGTTATGCCCAGTCTGTCCTAGTGGGCAGCTCAGTGGTATGCATGGAGCAGAACTCTGTTGGACTGTACAGGATCTACTACCTGTAGAGCTGTCTGCCACTAATCACCTATTTCTGAATATGAAGGAACTGTCAGGTATGGAGAAAATACATGTTGAAGAAGGAAAGCAACTAGCAGACACAAGCAAGAAGGTTGTTTTCTTTAAGTCTCTGAGTTCTCTGTACCTAAAATAAAGCAATTTAGAACAATACAATTAAAAAGATTGATCATAAAAGGTAAATAGCAAAAGTTAAAAAGACAGGCATTGTATGCAGTTGTCTTCAGTTGTACTGAAGCAAATGAAAAGATATCTGTAATAGACAATTGTCATTAATAAGTCTATTGGAAACAGGTGCAACAGTTGAAGTATTTAAACTGCAGGAAGATGTTAGTTTAGTATCAATCAACAGCTGTGGGGTAATTGCACTTCTAAAGTGTAGTTATAAAATTGTTGGCAACAATAAATGTTGACAATAACTATGACAATTTTGCTAATTTGATATTTGGATCATCAACAGCTGCTCAGAAAAGCAGGTTCTCCATTGATAACTGAATTAGTGGGTCCTTTTTTCAAATGTATTATTGTAGAAATGACCGGCTAATAAAATGTGTTGGTTTAGTCTCCTAAATTTAAATGAAAGCACACCTTTTTAGTGTACTAAACTGTCAGAGTAACATGATGTGAAAGGAAAAGTGCTCGAGCCATTTGTTTTTAAAAGGAAATATTTGCATTTAAATGTTGCAAAGCTAAATGGAAGCATTGCAAAAGGAATCTGATTAATATCAGATTTACTATGAGATAAAAGCTTATATTATGCTTATATTAATCTCAAGAGCTGCTGAGGTAGCAGATGCAAAGTTAACACTGTCAAGCAGTGTACTGCCAGAAACTATAATATAAACCTGGACAACGTCAGTTAGCTGCGTGTGTGAATAAAAAAGAGAAATGCAAGTTTATTGAGCTGTTTATTGATAAGTCTGTAAGGAAACTATAAGCTTTAGAGTGTGAATTATTTTCAATTATGTAGTTAAAAAGGGTTCTGGAGGCATTCTGCACAATGTCACATCGTCAAAGAATCCACCTCAACTGGTTTACTGCAATTTTAATTAATTTTCATTAGTTTTTCATTAATTTGTCTTTCTCAGCCTATCATTTTTTACATCTCTTAGAAGACATGCAGTAGTTTAATGCCATGTGTTGATTTCTTCTTTTCCTTTTTAAAAGACCTTTTGCTAACATAATCCTACATAGTTTAGCACGTTAATCTGACCACAGGAATCACAGGGTATTATATAATACTTAAAATGTTATCAAGATTTGAACATTTAAACCAAAATGTCACTGTATATTATTCCTAGTTTTTTATTTTTGGTAAAATACCTCAACAGATTCTATGATACCAAAGCAAGCATTTGTGAATTCAGTCATTGCAGATACGTTCACAGCTACTCCCAGTTACTCCATTTGAATCATCAGGTGAATGCACCTTTGGAGAAAAAAAAAAAATGTCAGGTAGTATTTGGGTAAATATCAGTGAAGAAAAGGAACAGAAAGAATTAAATCTGAGTTTCTAATCTGAATGTTGACTTTGAAGCTGATTTTACAAGAACATGCATCCAAAATGTGAAGTCATAACTATTATTAACAATAACATGTTGTCAGTGTTGTTGATGTCATGGTAGTTGTGTACAAACAGAGGACTTGTTTCTGGATTTTGAGAGAATGCAGTTTGAACAGGACTTTGGTTTTTGCTCATTGCCTGAATGGAAAAGTATGAGAGGTATAAAATCATTTAGTTATCGTAGAGGATTTTCACGCTTATAACTAAATATCCATCTTTCGATTGTTGTATTTCAGCAGCTTTATTTCAGCTAATTCTCCTGCAAAATAAACTCTATGGTTTTGAAAAAAAGACTGGAAATACATCACTATATTGCAAAGAACTGACACTATTTTTCTTCTTTCTGATCTCCTTTTATCTTCTATCCTCCACTTTTGTTTTCTTTTTTCTCTCAGGCTACAGATATGGTGCAGAATAGTGATGAGGCAAAATTCAGCATAAAGTAAGCCAGTCATTTGTAGATAACTGCTTTGGTCTCTAATCAGCCAAAGAGTATTTATTTTCAGTAAATTTATTTTATTCCATTCTCTGTAGATTCTGTATAAGCCAATATCTGGTTTGTTTTGGTTTTTTTTAAGCATGTCTTGGTCTTATGTTCTCTTCTATTGCTAGAGAGTATAATTTGTTTGTAGCTTTCTACACTGTGGAAGTGTAAGATTCAGGACAGCTACTAAAACTGCAAAGATCATGCATAAGCCTTGCATTTGTCTTAAATCTGTATTTCACAAATATAAGAGTTCAGATATTAAGAGATATGAGTTGTGGAGCTCTGCTCTTGTCTGTTATGGAGTACAGTCCAGTTTGGAAAAGTTTGGTTTTAACACCAAACTGCTTGAATTAAGGTAACTGTAGAAATAGTGCTTTATGGTGATGAGATCCTGTGTTTACATGACAACTAATCATGATCAGGGCAAGAACACAATTTATGTTTTCCTGCCCTAGGGTGAAATTCTGTTTCTCCTCTTCCTCTTTGAGAGCTTGCTTGAGTAGCACAGAATGAAAACTAAAATTGATCTTCAAGTTATTTACTCAGGTGAATACTCAAGCAAGCTCTCAAAGAGGCCATGTTTCCTTTCCATAACCTGTCATTTAAATTGTTTCCTTAGTTTCTCGTAAACAGATGATCTTCACCCCGTCATGTAAAATGATTGTCTCCTTCCATTCTCCTTTTTAGGCCTACAAAATGCATCTCTTTACCCTTTCTCTCCTATTTAGATTCCTTTTCTATCTGATGCAAACATTTCCATGCTATTTGATTAGTATTCTTGGTAAGCTTTCTTAACTTTGCAATTACACTGTGAAGATGCTTCTTTTTTTCTCTTTTATCCTTAATCTCAGATTTATTGGACTGTTCTTTTCTGAACGGTCTGTTTTTGTCATGTTGTATTATTACACACTGTTTTTATTTACCAAGATATACTTCACAGTTTAATATGTAGCTTTTAATAGGCAATCAACTGTAGTAATTCTCTAGTTAAGTGAAGTGATTGTTTCAGGAATTAAAGAGTATAATTTTGTGTTCCACTTGAAATTCTCCATTTTGCTCTGTACTGCTGTAAAGAGAAATGCGAATGATTTTGGATAGCTAAGTTGAAGTGAGTTTTGTAGAGATGTTAGGACAGACATGAGAAAATTACAAAGCTTCTAAGCTTTCCTTTTGTGCCAAAGGGTTTTTGAGTCATGGACTCATAACTCTGGTGTGAACTTATACCCCAAACGTGCTGGAGTTCTGATCATAGAATCAGCCTGGGTTGGAAGGGACTCTGGAAAGGGACTCATCTGGTTCAACATTTTGTGCAAAAGAGAGTCTAGGCAGGATTATCTAATGCCTTGTCTAGCTCTGTCTTGAAAACCTCCAGTGATAGGGACTTCACTGTGTTCCTGGAGAGGTTGTTCCAGTAGCTGATGTTCTCACTGTAAAAAATTTCTTTCTTACAGCAAGATGAAATCTATCCTGGTGCAACTTGTACACATTGTCCTTTATTCTCTCTCTGTGGCTCCTTGTGACCAAAGAGTCTCTATACTTGCTGTAGCTACCTATTAACTACTGAAAAACTGTGATCAATTCCTCTTTCAGTCTTCTCTTCTTCAGGGTGTAAAGTCGTAACTCCTCAGTCATCCATCAAAGGGCAGGTTCTTCAATGCTTTGGTTGTCTTTGTGGCCTCCTTTGGACCCTGACCAGTCTTTTTTGAATGGTGGGGACCAGAACTTGATGTAACACTGCAGGTGCAGCCTGACAAGTGCTGAGTAGAGGGATTAAATGATTGTATTCTCATTGTTGACCTGCTGAACTAGATTGTGTTGTTGTAATTTTTCTATGATGAGAGGTGAGTGATAAATGTGCTTATGATTACCTGTTATGAGAAAAAAGTTTATACCTTTAGTCCTCAACATAAGTCTATTTAAATTGGTTTTCAAAACCAGGACTATTTTTGGTTATGAAGTACATATTAATTCTTCACTATAACTGGGTCATATATGTGTGTGAGGGATATAATCTGGTAAGCACAAAAATAAATTTATAGCACCTAAATTGTGTGGTGATGGCTACTCCATAAATATCTTCCACAAAAAATAACATACTTTAGGTGCAAGTGGAAGTAGATCTGAAAATGAAAGGAGGTGACCAAAAATAAAAAAATAGAGGAGCCCATCTAACAGGAAAATGCTGGAGAGGACAGAAATTGCAGTGCTTCCCAATCCCACATCCCAGCACAGTTAGGAAAGTAAATAAAACTAGAGAAGAGTTATCACAATGCTGAACATTAATCTTAGTTAAAAGATCCATTTCTAGTGTCATGGAATGGTTTTGTTTTCCAGCAGCACTGGGGCAATCACCAGCATTACTGATAAATCAGCTCAGGCTACAAGGTCAGTCTGCTTTGTGATGAAGTCTGTTTGCACCTAAAGAGGCAAATATTCCAAACTTTCTTTTGCAAAGCCGTACTTTATTGCTGAACCAAGCATTTGACTTTGGAGTTATTAGTTGAGTGAGACTGTCTGAATCCTCTCCAGATTTCACTCTGAAAGAAAGTGGAACGTGATAAGATACAAACAATGGATTTCTGATACTTAAGGATGTTTTTATAAGCTCATAAACAGTCAAACAAAATTACCCTGAAAATAGCTGTCTAGGCTTACACCAGTTATAGCTTTCTTAATGTTTAACACCAAAGCAATAATAGAGAGAAGGAATACAGACATGAAAAGAGAAAATGAGAGCTGAGACAAAACATTGTGGTTTTTTTCTTTAAATGAGAGGAAAAAAAGAAAATCAATTTCAGAACTTAGTTTAGGAGAATAAGATTTAGAGATGTGTTGCACTGTCATTTCAAGAATCTAAACTTTGCCACCATTTATCATTTATTAACAAGATGCAGGATTAACAATATATTGTACTATTTCTGCATACTTTGGATTGCATCAGATCAGGTTTTATTTCAATGTGCATGCTAAATGAATCCTAAAATGAATCCACAACTTGGTAATTTTTAATTAATTTGTCAGTGTAATAAATAGTTAATCAGGTCCAAGATGACACATGCTTATTCATGAGGTTTGAGGCTTATCTTTTTTCCCCCCACCCCTTGAATGGAGGAGGTTATGGTTTTGTCTGATTTGTATGGTACTAATATTCCTATTAGTGCTTCCACATGTATCTACTGGGCACCACCCCAGTGCTCTAATAAGTAACTGCATGTGTGTATATGTGGGTTATTTTTCTAGCAGATTTTGCTGTTTCTTGTAAAAAAAAAACTTTTTTCTTTATCTTCTCTTTCTGTTCAGATACACCTGATATGCTAGGTTGCACATACAGCTTATTTGCTGTTTGATAAATTTACCTGTTTCAAACATTTAGTACTGTTTACTAGTTAGGGAGCAGATCTTTTTTTTTCTTTATTCTTCCTGAAAACAAATAATCCACTGATAGAAGCTTAGTAATTGATCTGAAATGGAATGGACCAAGTCATCTATACCTAAACATTAGCTCTTTCGTTCCTGTCAGTCTTTGCTTTTGTTTAATTGGTATGTTTAGCAGTAATACGGGATGAAGTGGTCAGGACTGCACTGGCCCATCTGCAACAATTTCATATATGGAGTTAATAAAATTGACAATTGATTTTTGTCCCAGTGTGGGATATTTCAAATAAATGAATTTAAATGTCGATCTGCACTGTGGAAAACTGTGATTTAGATTCTGTTAGTCAGATTCAGACCAGTTTTTTTTTTTCTTTTCCTAGATTATAGTGGAGAAATTAAATACAAGGATAACTTTAGTTTTAAAGTTATTTTTGTCATCTTGGTTTGGGGAGTAAATTTCCTGTAGCTGAAAATATCCTGACTCCAACAGTGATTCTTAATTTTTGGTGTCAGGAGTCACAATGCATATTTTAAAAGTGTATTGCTGTATCATGTATTAGTCCAGACATCTGGTGAAAAGATAGTTACAGGATATTAGGAATCTTCTATGACCTCTGCCTTTATCAAAACCTACTTTATTCTTTACCAGATTAAATTTGCAGAGTCAGTTCAAGTAACAGAATTTTGCAATAATATTTTAATTATAAAATGATATATCACGAACTGGTGTTTACTACCAGCTTTTTCTATTGTTTAATGCATGGTTTTTAATAAATATCTGGTAAAATCTTTAAATGTAACTGGGAAGAATAACTTCATTAACTTTTGTAAAATTTTGCTTTTCACATTCAAATTTTGGAGTGTTTGTTTGGAAAAAAATCAAGCTAAAATGTCCCAAATCATCTTGCAGGCCAGTACTCAATCTGAGAACATTTTGTTGTTTTATTCAGTTTCTTTTTTAAGTGAACAGCTAAAGGTCACTGTAACAATAAATTAAAGTTTGTTCCTATGAAGCAGTTTAAACAGCTAACTCCTTGCGTCCTTCATTGTGCTCTGTGCATTCCAGTTATTCATACAGTATTTCTGCACAGCTAGAAATCAAACAAAAAGGTCACTACCCAGGTTACTTGTGTTTTGGTCCACCATCCAGTAGGTCTGCCTGCTGCATTACATTGTCAAAGTTAGCCTTTCTATTGACAGGGATATTGATTTCCTGATTAATGTACCTCTGTTTTATTGGCATTTACTACAGGAGACATAATTTTAATGTTTGTATGATCAATAGCTCCATCAACACCAAGAATTCCTACTGTTAGCCTGCACAGCTCTAACTATGGGGAGTTGTATATTTCTTGATAAATACTACAGGGAAGTTGTAAACATTAGAAAAGCAAGGGAAATTGATGTTCTCTGTAGATTCCTATTGTATTTCACCCCTAGGAGCAAATGCAAAAACTTTCAAGTAATTCTCTGTAGGAAAGGCTACCCACAGGTACTAGTTCTCTGGGCTGGAATAGAAATGTATGGGAAATAATTAATTTTAGAATTCCCATTGTGTAGTCACTTCATTTGAAATGTGTAAATACCCATAAGAGAAATTATGGCTTTTATTCAGTTTTAGATTAAGAAATGACATTTTAAACACCCTTATTTGACTCCATTAGAGAAATTGAATTCTGTGGCTGTCCTAGATGCTTCTAGACTTTTGTCTGTCTGTAAATTATACAAAGTACCTGAAGGCATCTACTTAAAATGGAACTGAAGCAGTTTCTGTTCTTGGAATTCTAATGGGCTTTTAGAATCTTCTGTTTGTTGCCAAATAACTTCTTTTCTTCCACCTGCTTACCCTCTTTCTGACTTTTAAAATCACCGAAAGAAAAGACTTTTTTTCCACTCAGATAAAGTAAAAAACTTCAGTCATTAGTTTTTTGTTAAGCTTTGAAATCAAGTAATCATGAGAATGACAATAAACTGTGCCATTTGCCAGAAACTATGTCTAAACATTTTTCAGATTAGATTCCTTCATTTCATCAGAATTTAGATTCCTCTTTGGTTAGCTAGTTTCCTCCATTATATGAAAGAGGTATCTCAGTGGCTTTTCTTGATATTTAAGAATGTTCTTGTGTATGAATAGTCCCATGAAAAGCCTAATTGTGTGTAAATGCTCTGGTTAAATCAGTGCTGGATTATCCTTACAGAAATGGGAAGATAATGTCAATTTTTCAGGTAATTTATGCATTTTATAGCTCACAATCTGTTACTTCAATCAGGGATCAGAACAAAGGCTCTGTATCTTGACAGACTGAATATCCACCATTAATTAAGAAAACAGAATTATGAAGGGAAGAATCTTGTGGATTCCTCATGTTCTGAAGAGCAGGTACTGTTCCCTAAACTTTTTTTGAATAATACAATAGCACTAAAAAAAAAATCCAACTGTTTCCAAGTTGATCTTTTGTTACAAAAGATCAGTACTAGAATATTTGTAAGTAGATGCTGCTTCTGATGTCTAGCTATATGTTTTGGCATATTAATTATTCCACTTGCAGCAAGCCAGCTAGTTTGAGTCATAGCTTTCAAGTGATTGTTTCTACTGCTGGAAATTCTTTACAGCCACAGGGTTCCCTGAGGGGATGCTGCTGCTGCTTTTTATGTCAGTGACTTTGGGTTCTAGCTTCTGTTTCTTTCTTCTCTTGTTGAGTAGAGACTTCCTGTTCTGAGGTTTTCCTAATTTATTTTGAATGCTGTGGAACTCTCAGTTCTTCCTAAGAGGCTGTCAGAGGTTTGCAGTCATCTACCTTCTGGGCCAGCAGGGTAAATGAAGTTACGGAGGGTCATGGTGGTTGATGAAGCACTGCCTAGGTAATGTATATACTCATAGTTCAGGGCAGCTGGGGTTTTCTTTAGGTTCACCAGGGGAAACATCTGAGTGCCAAGCTTTAAACTACAGGATTGTCAGGCCTTAAATGCCTTGGTTAGATATTTGGTTCTAATTTTATATTTCCTCTATACATTGTATGAATATATATATTAATTACCTAATGAACTGAAGTGTGTGGACCTTTTTTGTTACATAGAGGACATGAATATATTAAATCTTTATCTGAAACAGTAATGCAGAGTGAGTGAATTCAGGTTTCAGGAAGCAATGACCCTTTTTGGACCTAGACATCTTACTTCCTTGTGCTTTATGTCATTTGTATGTCATCATGAGGGTAATTTTGTTCCATTGGATCCTGGAACAAAAACCCTGCTTGGTTAGGTACAAAATGGATTTTACAGATTACTTTTTTTTTTCCCCAGAGGTTTACCTTATCCTTTTTTTGTGATTCCCTGCAGCATAGGTACCAATCAGAAAGATTTACTAGAAGAAACAAACTGCTGGTTTGTTTTTTTTTTTTTTTTATGAAGAACAAACTCCCTTACAAACTGTTCCAGCAGAATTCACAAAAAATTATACTTAAGCTTCATTTTCAGGACTGGTCATTTATCCATCTTTTAGCCTCAGGGTTTTTCACAGTTTAGCTTTCACTTTTTTTTTAAGCAATTGCTATAGCAACCTGGTATTATGTGATGAGCAGTGCACACAGAGGGCAGGTACCCATATACAGAGCATAAGATTAAGAACCAAAAAACCCCCGAGTGCCAGGCAGGCCTTCAGCCCAGCGAGATACCATATTAGCCTGTCACACACAAGATATGAGCTGAAACAGTACTTTTAAAGTTCATTAGTGGGGGCAAATTTTGAGGTGTTATCCACCTTAGTGGGCATTTCAGGGGTGGTTACCCCTGTTCAGGAATCTCTGGCTGAAAGAGCAGTGTAACTGCTGGATTCTGTGACACATTAAGGGATGTATGAAAAATTGATCAGGTTTTAAACACTATTTATTTCCTTGTATTTCTGAGCAATGCAGAGGCAGGTGTAGGAGTAAGATTCTGTATGTCTGACATTCATGTTTAGCCAAGGAAACGTGTTGAGACAATATGAGATGGGGCAATGAAGGCTTTCGATGAGTTTTCAGGTAAAGGCTTGGATTTTAATTCGATTAAAAGCTTCACATGTTCTGACAGACTGTGTCAACCTCGGAAACTGCATTGGAATGGAGTAGTATCCAAAGAGCAAAGCAGTGCAACACATCTCCACACCAGGTCTGCAGGGTTAATGAAGCAGTAATGGGCTGTTGTACAAGTGAATCGCTTCAAGGAAAGGTACATGTAATTCACCTGCTGGGTACACCCATGTTTTTGTCTCTGTTCAGGAGGAATATAGTGAGCATTTTAATGACATAATTTTCTGTCCCACCTGCTTCTCCTCCAGCTGGACAGTGGAGGATTTTCTATCCCTTTATGTCCCATGTTTGTCCTTACAATTCTGTGCTGATCTGCCAACTTCTTTCTATATGGTTTGTGCCAGTGAGAGCAACACTAAGAGTGGGAAAAAGTCAGCCCTCAGCTACTCTGCACTTCCACTTCACTGAATAGTTTGTAATAATCAAGGATTTTGGTTTCATGTATTGTATTAGTTGCAAAAAAAAAAAAAGAAGCTGAAAACTTCTATATGATATCTGAAAAGAAAGGGGAATGTTAATGTGCTCTGTCTGCTGTTTTGGGCTAATATGGACCCCCTTGTCATTCTGGTGCCAATTCTCTATGCAGCTGGAAAATTGTGAAGAGCACATTTTTCACTCCTTACCATGAAAAGGGGACATGTTATAATAGCATTTCAAGGAAAACCTTTTACTTGCTTTCACGATGGGTGCCAGAACTCAAGCCTCAATTGCAAAGTAAGGTTAATTGCACCTCATTCTTCACCTTCTGAATAGATATTATTTTTCATCAATTTGTACTGGTATTTTTACTGATGGAGATCATTGTATTCTTCAACTCAGCAGTTGTCAATTCACTCTTTGTATCCTCACTCCAGGCTCTAAAAGCACCAGGGAACCCAGTGAAATTCTCCCACACTTTCCTGGGGTGGCAGTGCATGCATCTGCCTTTACTATGTCTCATTATCTGGGGAATATCTGAGTTGGATTTTTGCTTTGAGGTTCATAAAATGTGTGTATGTGTCCAAATTGGACAAAGCAGAGGATTTGAAGGTCAGGATCTACTTCTTTCAGAGCATATGAGGCCCTGCTATGTGCTTTCTCTACACACACAAATGTGATGGCTTCCACTCAAGTGTCTGGTGGGCATGGTTAGCACATGGATCAGGAAGACAGTACGTATTTCACTACCAATGCTTTATTAAGCAGAAATGTGGAGGTGATTATAAGGAGATGAGTGAGATTTGAAAGGTCTATTATCAACAACTTTAGGCACAGTTTTTCTTCTTACCATGAACCTTAGCCACACACTCTCCTGGCACGTAACTGAGCTCTCAACTCAAGACTTGCTCAGATCCTGAGCTTTGTTTTCCAGTTTTGTCCTGTAACCCTGGAAGGAGAGAAAATAGGAGTGCAATTCATCATCTCTGAGCTCTTGTGGCAAAAGATATAGAGCAGGAAACAACTGTGGAAAAGCATTTGCAAGGTGGGGATGCTAGGAGTGCCTTGGTTGTAGGAGAAAGAAAAAGCCTTCTGTACCCCAAAAAGATTATTAAAAAAAACATCTTTTTCATATTTCAGATGAAAGGGCTAATTCTGTGGTGGAGAGAACATGTGGTTCAGCTAAATGGGATGACTGTAGCAGCTCATCTTTTACAGGGACATAAATACTATAAACCTTGAAACATCTAGCAGCTAACAATTTTGAACAAAGCTTCTTTGTGTTGATACAAAATGATGTCTATTTTCAATGTACTATTTAAGAGGAGGCTCACTCTGTTTTGTAGCAAGTAGAAAATTAAGGTACAAATTTGTCAATTGCCAAATAAATAAGATCTTTCTCTCTACAGAGTTTCTAATCCTCCACTCCTCACCATGCAGGGAAATGTATATTCTGAAAAGTACATCTTAGTAGTAAAATGAAATTTCTTTTTCAAATCTAAAGAAGTGAGACAATGTTCTTCTGATGCTTCTTTATCATAGGGGGAATTTGGACTGCTGGGAATAGCCTGATGTATTTGAAAGTAGCTTTGTTCTTTTCTGCCCTATTTAAAAACAACATTACAAGCTTCTCAGTCTCTGCTTTCAACCTAGTTATCTTATGCTTTTAATTGAACATATGAAATCAATATCAATTTAGCAGAGATCTAAGAATCTATGACTTGAACAGTAGGTGTCTGATGTGAACAGCAGGCATTTGATGAATAGCCTTTTTAGGGGTAGATACCCAAAGTTCAAATGTTTTAAAACAGAATGCAACAAGCTATAAATGCTCTTCTGAAAGTTAGAGAGAGAAAGGGGTTCTCGTTCAGTGGCAGGGTCAGTTTAGATGGCTTTTTTCTGGGAACATTGGTCCCCAGTCTTTTAGCCTTACAACTGAAATTGCTGTGGAATCTTAGAAGGGTAAACAATATTGAAACTTTCAAGCATGATTTAGTGTTACCAAGGAAACAAATTGTAATTAATTTTAAGCACCAGCTGGCTTGTGATGAGCATGAAACCTGACAAAGGCTTTCAGAATGACTATTTCTTATTTTCTAAGCTGCAGTAACAAGAATAAGAGAAAATTATTTAAATAAAGCATCTACAAAAATAAATCAAGCCACAGCTTTGATATTGGTCAGTTAAAAAGATTAAGGAATGGTTACCAAGTGTAGACAAGCAGAAGGGTGGAGCAAAAGATCAGGAATTGTTAACTCTAACTTGACAGACCAGGGAGACTGGTTAAAAAAGATGATCCTAAAGGATTTTTTCTTTGATCCCATAGCACTAGAAATGTTTTTTTCATTGTTAGTTTTTCTTGAGTCAATGCTATGGTTGTTGCTTAATTCCTGGCCTCTGCCATCTAACAATTTGGATGATCATTGTGAATTTCCAGAAACATAGCAATATAAATAATTTATCTTCAAAATGATAAAGCAGCAAAACAATGAGAGAGGTTTCATAGTCTTTGAGTTCAAGTAAATGCACAGAAGAATGGAAAATGCACCAATATTTAGAAATTGAGTTGCTGACAGGTTTGGTCATTTTGCTTTCAAAATGACCAGCTTTGGTCTGGAGAGCTTGAGTTGTTCTGTATGGTGGGGTAATGCAACCCAAAATAGTCAAAGCAATCAACAACTGGAGTGTTTTTCCCTTCATTTTTAATGTGGAAGGTATTCTAATCCAAAAGATTGTCAATACTTTATGTGAAAATAAATACCTTGTCTTAAATTAAGAAGTTATTAAACTCAAGTAAGTAAAAATTGCTCATTTTTTCATTTGGTTCTGGTGCTGATCTCCTTAGTCACAAATGAAAGCTTAAGATTATCGAAACCAAAATATTACTTCTGCTCAAAAGGAACATCTTTGAAAAAGAAATTAATTTCCCAATGCTACAAATGCAATCAGTGCTGTACTGGGTATATACGTATAAGTCAAAATTTAGAGTTTCAAGTAACTTGCTTTACCCCTGTACAAGTTATGTTATCATCTGTTTAGGATCTCATTTATGCTGGAGTACATCCACAGAAACTAGTAAATTATATTAATGCCACAGCAGTCTGAGAAATTACAACTGAATTAGTCCAGAATAAGCAAGATGTAAGTCTTTCCTATTTACTGTTTCACTTGGCACAACACATCTCTAATGAGCCACATTTCACCTGTCTTCAGTTTTGCTGGATAGGACTTTGATAGTGGAGCATCTTCCTTATGAGGAAAGGCTGCGGGAACTGGGGCTGTTTAGGCTGGGTAAGAGGAGACTGAGGGGGAATCTCATTAATATTTACAAATATCTGAATGATGGGTGTCAGGAGATTGGGGCAGCACTTTTTTTTCTATTGTATCTAGTGACAGGACAAAGGGGTGATGGAAAGAAGCTGGAATACAAAAAGTTCCATTTAAACATAAGGAAAAACAATTTCATTGTGAGGGTGAGGGAGCATTGGCACAGGCTGCCCAGGGAGGATGTGGAGGCTCCTTCTCCAGAGGGCTGCAAAGCCCATTTGGATATGTTCCTGTGTGACCTAATCTAGGTGGACCTGCTCTAGCAGAGGAGTTGAACTAGATGATCTTTAGAGGTCCCTTCCAACCCCTACCATTCTGTGATTCTATGAAAAGGGTGATATTTCTAGAATAAGGAGGAAGTTATAAAAACTCATTCCACAGGCAAGTTCACAGCCAAAATACACAGGACCAGAGACAGACGGTTCCTGCTTATCGACTGATTCAGAGCATCCTCTTGGACAACAAACACTATGGGTATCCAGTGGCTCTCCTTAAGGGACAGGATTGAGTGTCTTGAACAGGGTTTGAATGGAGTCTGGCAGTTGAGCACAAGCCTGTCCTTTAACTGCTGCCTCTGGCCATTTATATGTCTGTCTGCATTGAAAATGGAAAAGGAAGAATTTAGCTGAGATCTTTTCTTACTCCTTTTATTTATTCTAGCTATTGTGAGGAGGAGATGCACCCTATCTAAAACATTTTATCCTCATTGCCTTGAATGGGGGAAAAAACATAATATTTATGTCTGTATCAGTTGTCCTTTGTTCTTGATAGCTTTTCAGAGCAGCAGCCTGGAACTAATATCATTTTTAAGGGTTTTCCTGCTGCCAGAGAGTTCTGAATGGTAATGGTAAAACAGATCCATCTTACTAGTTCCATTCCACTATTACATTGTAAAGGTAGAAGCAACACCAGAAGCATTTGTTATTAACCTTCAATATTACAGATCATGCTCCAAACCTGCATCAAGAATAGTATTTTTAGTTTAAATTCATTTAAGTTAGGGGATTTTCTGTTGGTGCAGATTACCAGAATGAGTCCATCCCAGTGGCATGACAACCCATAACTCACAAATAGAACAGGCAGCAGAAAGAAAAACTGCAGCATTTTTGTTTCCTCACATAATTTTGAGTGTAAGATTTTTGTTGTTTTTTTTTTTTTCCCAGCTCCAGCTCCAGCTTGATTTGCAAACATGTTTCTTATCTAAGTATTTAGTGCCTGTTAGCTAATTATGCTTTCAGAGCATGGAAACTTTGAAAATCAAGTATTTACTCTGAAAAGTGTTGCTGTCATCGTCAGTTGATTGTGTCTTTAATTAATATCTTCTGCAACACTCACTTCATACTTTTGCTGTAAATTTAGAAAAATAAGAGCTGCTCTATCCAACTAAAATAGTGTTGTATGTACAGGCATAACCATTGCCATAACATAGGTGACGTCAGATTTCCTCTTCATATCCAACAGTTCTTATGTCCAAAAGGATTTCTTTCCTCAATACCTTGAAACTTGTACTATTCTTCATTCATCCCTAGTCAGCTAAGGGAAAATGCAGAAACTTAATCAGGTGGAGCCTATTAAATTGTTTTTAATTGTTTCCCCCCCAGTTTTAAACTGAAATTGGATAATTCAGTGTTAAATGTCTTTTTGAAGTCAATCAGGTGATGTTTATGTACTCAATGGTAAATTGGCCTTCAATGCCCACTAGCAAAATGCACACCTTGCATTTAACAATGAAATACAGTCAGGATGACGCATGTTCTATTTTCTTTAATGAATTATTTATGAAGGCAGATGGACTTTTAATTATTTGCTGTGCTGGGTTGCATGAAAATTGTGTGTGAGACTCCATGTGATGGCTAAACAAAGAATTGTGAAACTTCTAAAAACTTTGAAGGATAATGTTTGAGGACTGAGAGCATTTGCAGCCTCAGGCTATGCCATGAAACAGCCACAGCGTTACTCTGCCTCAAAATCCACAACATAGTTTTAAAGAGTCGTTGTGGGAGTATTCAGGGGAGCAAGGGGAAAGGCTTAGAAGTGTTTGACTTCTAGTATTTCTGCATACATACAGGATAAAAAGCATTAGCTTATTATCATATCTAAACCGGTTTCATTTTTGTTACAAAATCTCTTTGGATTTTCATAAAAGAAATAGGAATGAAGAGATCGGGACTGGTGGGTGGAAAGATCCCTTCTATTTTCACATTAAAACATTTCAAGACTAGTGCTTAAAACTGTTTAGGAATTATTTTCAAGTTCAGTAACATATCCACATGTCCTAATAAAGAGTCTCTAATAGGTTACTCCCAAGTTTAATGAGATAATACTTAATAAAATAATACACACAGAAATCAGAATAAGTTTTATTATCTAGATCTTTATTTCTGTCTTAATAATCTATGCAGCTGAGTTGCATTTTCTAAATATTTGTGTTTGTTCATTTTTAAACTGAATCCTGGCAATGCAGTCTCTGTCACCCATGAGGCTTGCTCTGAATGATTGCTTCTTAATAGCCCTCACATTGAAGTTGTTTACTGCCAGCCATTGGAATTAAGTGTAGTGTCTGGCAGCCCAAGAGAAACAAAATTTCCAAATTAGAGGCTCAGCACTTTTCATTTCTCAGGGAGCCTTTACATCAAAGTCTCTCAGAAAGCCAATAGAAGGCATTTTAGCAATTTAGATCTTGGTAAGTTATTTGTTTACTAAATCAGATTTAGTAGTAAAATACTGCTTAAAATCAGTTAGGATTTCAGCATGCATCTGGAGCAGGGACAGGAATAAGAGAAGGTGCTGTGCAAAGCTGCCTAGGGGGATTGTCTGCTTCTCTTTGCTCTACACTACAGTGCCACTGTTATTCGTGTTCACCGCTGTTTCTGGAAGAAGAGGTCCCTGTGCTTGTGTACTAGCTGAGGCTAGGAACAAATTCCTGCCAGGGACTGTTGAAGCAATGAAGTTTAGTCTTGATGTGAAACTGATGTTATACTCGTGTGGTTGAAATTCATGTAATCAATTGATCTGTTAAGAAACATATGGAAATGACCCCAGCCAGACTCTGGAATTCTAATGTTTACAGTTTTGCCAGCCCTTCACCTGCATTCAAATTAGTTTCCTTAAACTGTTTTCATGACATTTGTAATCCACACACACCTGACATTGGAAGCCTCATCCTCCTCTTGCAACCTTTTCCCTCTTGTCAGATCCAAAGCAAGGTGACTGATGGGCTGCATTTTGAGTGAGGCAGATGGTCCAGCTCCCAGTGTAGTTTCACATTTCTAGGGTGGCTGGTAATTATGGCTGAGATCAGGGAGGCTGTGGCTATCCATAGAACAACTTCTGGTTAGATTGTGTAAATTCCTTCTAGGAAGCAGAGTCCACTCTCCTCATAAAGGAAGTAGCAACAGTTTGGCTTATTCTACTAGGGGAAAAGATGAATGTGTGAACTTTCTAGTATGCAAGAGATGTTAGAAAACCTGGGAGTAAAAGAGAAGTGAGAACTGAATGCTGAAAAAAAGGATGTGAAAACATGTTTCTGCATCTCTTCAACTCCTCTGAAATGCATACTTAGCAAGGGGGAAGTCTGTATTGTGTTTGTAGGCTATTTACAAAGAAATAAAGGTGATGATTGTTCTTTGCCCTCTAAAAGGTTCATTGTTTTGTCTTTTTTTGAACTCAGTGTACAGTTATGCATTAGAGAGCTGCATTCTTGATCTCTAAATACTTGCTTCTCCGTGTTAAAGTGATGTACTGTGCTCTGGCAGTGTGACAATAATATAACTGGCAGAAAATAATCAGAGATATTAATAACAGAGAAATTCTGATGCTTCTGAAAAATGCCGGACCCTTGGCTGACCACATCTTTATCTGTTTATCTATCTTTCTTCTTGACACTTTCCAGCTGTTTTCTGAAGGACAGAGCTACCAGGACTCCCTGGCGTGTTTCCAAATGGGCCTTCCTTTACTAGGCTGGTTCTTCTTGAATCAGATGTTAATGTTGCTGGCATTTACTTTTCCTGGTCGTTGGATTGGGGAGGATGGGAGTGGTGGGATTTGGTTTCTGTTGTTGTTTTGATTATATGTTTTAACAGCATGTTATACAGATTTGATAAAGTCCTAAAATCCTAATACCCTCCCTATCAATGGAATGTTACACTACATGTAGTGTTCACCCCAGAGAAAAAAACCCAGACTCATTCCAGCACAAAACTAAAGTTTCGTGCACTGGTGATTCAGAAGTAGGGCACTTCTACAATGTGAAGTTGTTCTAGAAATGAGAGAGTAACTGGACTTTAGAAAGAGATTATTTTCTTTTCATGCTTAACAAAGTAATGCACCTTGAGATTTATTTCTCATCTCTAATGCAGTTTTGACAGAATAACAGTACAGAATGTACCTGCTCTTTTGCTTTTATCAGTTGCTTTGGAGCATAGGATGAGCACAGACTGAAACAAATACAAGTGGCAGAGCAGCCCTCAGAATTTTAATTCATTTTTCTTCCTATATAAAGCAGGCCTTACCAGCCACACATACTTTAGAAGAACTATTTATTGTAGAGAGAGATTCTTCAAAGTACCTCAGAAGACTTGGAAGGCAAAGATCTGTGGTAACACTTCAGAATAGTTGACCTGGGTAAATGAAGGAGGTTTGTGATTTGATCCAGAACAGAGTGGGAGAGGCAAAACCCCAGTCTTTTTTTGGTGTTTCACTTCCTGATGATGATTCAAAGAATAAGGTCATAGAAATAATAAGTGTAAACTTTCTTGAATTCTGTCTCTCTTCCCATGCCGTCTCATTCAGTTCACACGATGAATGGCTGTGCTGATCATTATGGGATTGGTGGCAGTCTCCACTGCAATGCTTGTAAAGAGAAATTGTCGTAGGAGTGAAGTATCACAATGTTTGGATGTTGCTAATGTCCGTTGGGCAGCTGAAAGGCCAAGTGTCCACTAAGAGACAAACATTGCATCAGCAATGGAGACAGACAGAGGATCCAATTACCTTGGATTTTAAAAACATGATAGACTTCTCTTTTTCTTTCTGCTCATTTAAGTATGAATGAAGTGTGTTCATTTTCAGACAGACCTAACTGGCTTAGGCAAATGTCCTTATTTTAGAGCAATGTGTACACTTAAATGTTTTTCTTAGATTGTATCTATTTTTTTCTCCAGGTGAAAGCTAAAGTGCAAATGAGACATTTTTTTTCAAATGGAGAAACACACTATTCACTAGATTTGCTGGCATAGGCTGGAAAAGAAGCACAGGGCCAGACTCCTTTCACATCAGAGAAGCCCAATGAATTGCCCCATGGTTTAGTGGTATGGAAACCATACCAGTTTTACAAATTGTTTGCAGTGAAGCCTGGGCCTTAGTAAGAAAAGTGCTAGTGAGGGAAACAACTGCACAGGGAGCCAAACAGAGTTCTGGGCTTGGGGTCTGGTGTAGTATATGGCACGTCTTCTGGAGCAGAGCCCTCTATGAAAGTGCACGTACGGCGTTTGTGCTATATGTGGCAGGTTCACATGCAGTACTGTTCCCAGCTGCATAGTTTTCCTGCCAAAGGTTTCTCTTGGCTTGGAAATCTTCACAGTCCCCTTGTTTCACTGTGGCTTGCAGCTCCATGGTGATGAAGGAAGGTGGGCCTCTTAGAAATTCTGATGGAATTGCTATATTGTGGAGAGCTGCAAGGTACTCACTCATCACAGAGTCAAGAGAGGGCAACTTAATAGCACCTGAGGCAATATAGATTGGCACATATCTGCTAGCAGCAGAAATAACACTGCACTGGATCTAGATAAATATCTCTTGAGAGGAATGAACTAGGGGAGTGGGGGTGGGATAGGGGGACCACACGACATTTTAAACTTTGTCTAATACTACATGCATAAAACCAGAATGGAATGGGCTGGGAGAAAGAGCTATGAAGTATAAATAACAGTAAAAGAGGAGGCTAAGAATTAAATAAAGAAATACTGATATGAAACAGGGATGGGGGAGAAGGGGAAATTTCTTTTTGGTATCTATTTTTCCCTGAAAGAAACAGGTGATATATCCATTAGGAACACATTAATTTATACTCCAGGGATTACTGCTGAGTGGTATCTACATATGATGTTGCTTATCTATCCTCAAAATCTTCCTTTCTGCAGAGCAAGAACTGTAATTCATTGTTTTTACTGTATTTACTTGACACTTTGGAATACATTGTCGATAATGAGTTGTGAACAAGTAGTGCTGGGTATGTGAAAGATTGTGAAGTTTTAGGTCAGCCACTTATCAGGAAAAGTTTTGTTTTGCATTTGCCATGACTACTTGTTGCCATAGATAGATGCTAAAAGATGTCTACAAATAGTCTCAAAATAATGAGGAAATGACAATGCTGAAAATAACAGAAAGTTTGTATCTGAACAGTGTGTTTTCCGTGTGGATGTGTCATGGCAAATTTTCCCCCTGAGGTCACTGTTTCGGACAGAATGATTGACCTCTACTGCAGAAGGCAGGTTTTAAATGTAAATCAGCTACATATGCTACTTTCTGGTTTCTAGGTGTGAAAAGAGATTTTGGGAACTTCAGCGTCATCAAGTTTTATCACTTGATACTGTGAATTCCATATCATTTCATGCTTTTTGTTAATGTAGTGAGCTTTGTGATTAAAGGAGTCAGGAAATCCATGAAAGACATAACTGGTTTAATGGTTAGGAATTTTCTCATTTCTAGCCTAAATTTTCTCACAGCCAGCTAACACCTATTTGGTTTGGAGGGTTTTGGTTTCTTTTTTCCTTTTGTCAGCATTGTCTTTTAGCATCAAAGTGTTTCTTTAGAGCTGTGTACACCTTGGCCCTAACTGTAACAATTCTTTTTTTTAGATTTATGACACACACATCAACTCCAAAAAACACTCAAACAACCCACCTATTTATTGTCAGCAATTTGTTTTCCTCTTTAATTTAGGGGTCCTTTTCTGTACCAACTTAGTTTAAATAACTCTTTATTGAAGACAGTTGATGAGTGTAATATGCATTGATGCAAAGATTATCTTGTACAATTACTTTACTTGCTTGGTGTGTCCTAAGGGCATACTAGATTCTCTTGCAGCTGTATCCCTTAAGAAGGTTATAATCTTTTTATGGCCAGCTTACCTGTCCTCTGCATCCTTTCTTCAGATGCTTTCCATGCATGAATTCCAAATTAGCCAAGTAAATTACTTTCTTTTTATACTATTTTGTTGCTTCTTCTGCAGTTCTCAAGATTTACTTCTCTCTGATAACTTCATCTTCTTTTTTATGAAAGATAGTGTCACTTGCCTTCTCCTGTTTGTGTCCATGACATTGACGAGAGCACTGAATAAAATACTTCACAAGAATAATCAAACTAACCTATTTCTTACCAGGTGCTTTTTCCTTCTCCCTTCAACTCCTTAATTCCTTGCATGTTTAGATTCTGCTGCTAATCCTCACTATCTGACTTTACTACTAGCTCTAATGTGACACAGTCTGTAATGCTTTCCCAAAATCCTGTTAGATAAGATTTTCTTTGTATCTCTCTTATGTTGTATTGAAAATCTATTGAAGAAAAGCTGTGAGGTTATCCTAGTGTGATCCGTAGCTGGTAAAAATCTCAATGTGTTGGATCTTGTTTTCCAAGTTCAGATAGGCTTTTAATTATTTTATTTTTTTTAACAAAATTTGTCCCAGAATTTGATGTGCTCTTGAAGACAGTCTACTGTAAAGCAGATAATCTTTGTGTATATGTGGCTTTTTTATCTCTCTTTGAGTGTGCACTTTCAAAGGGGCAGCAGCACTAGTGATAGTTATCTCCAAGAGTAAATGCATCGCAGGCTGCAAGGCTCCTGAGTGTTGAAGTTAATTGGTGTTGGAAATTAGTTTTTAAACTGCTAATAACAATGCTAAGCCACTTAAGTATATCTAAATAAACCTGAGATCTACTCATATTAAATAACTGTGGACCAAGTTTTTTTGTGTAGTACTAGTGAACCAAATGAAACATTAAAGATAAAACTAAAGAGGCAGAATTTTATCTGAGCTGTGGGACACTACAGGGAGTGCACTTCTGAAGAATTGAAAATTTTGACAAGGGGGTATTGTACATCCCCAGAATGCTTCCACTTAATGTAGTAAAAGTTGTCACAGTAACATTAAGAAACTCATGCAGTTGAAAGATAATGTTGATATTATTACTGGAAGTTTTCTTCTTCTCCCCCACCCCCTTAAGTTTTCTTCAGATGTTGCACCATTTTATTTGATACTCAATGGAAATATTTCTAGCTTAAATTAGAGCACACAATGCCATTGGTATTTAATTGCAAAATAGATTGATTCTGTGTAAACATTTAGTAATGCAGAGTGGCTGTAAATGCTATTAAGTAATTTGCTGAGTAGGAACAATTGATAAAAAGTGGCGTTTAATTATATTCTGTAACTTTCTTGAAAAATACTTGTCCTCATGCAACAAACTAGTGTCAATCCCATGGTTATGGGATACTTCAGAAAAGCTTCTGCTGAGTGCTCCATTAAACTATAAATTATATATTCTGTGAGATGGAATTTGGGAAGGGAAATGACTATGAGTTGTTTCGGTCTCGTACAGCAGTTGATCAAATAGTTCTCATCGACCAGACACTCACTTCCATAGGGAATGGACAAATTCAATGAAAGAACAATGTAATCTGCTGTAGGTCAAAAAATCAACAGGCTTCATTACAGCCCACTCCACTTGGTATTCTGTTTAGCGTCTCTTTCATGGACTTTTGAACAATTTTACAGACTTTTGAGTGCTGTGAAGTTTTTAATTCATTTAGAGAGGCTTGAACTCAAAGCAATTAATTTCTCCTTTTTTTTTCTTCCAGAGTTAGAAGAAAGAAATGACATCACTAAAGCTCGAGTTGTAGTTACTGGTGCATAAACATTTTTTTTACAACTTTCATCTAGCAGATTTGTTTTTGATTTGTTATTCTAGTAGGTTGATTAGCAAAGAACATTTCAATTTGTACTTGTTACACTTTCATTGTTTTTATTACAACTTGCTCTGTCACCTCATATACTGAGAACTGATCCCCTTAAAAAGATGGAATACCTGCAAAATTAATTGGTACTACTTTAAGGTTCTGAAACACTTATTTCCCCACCTAAATCCACATCTTAGGGTTTAATTATAATAATGGTATTTGCTGGTTTTCATTATCATTTTGAACCAAATCAAAGTTTAATGGACTTTCTGGAACAGAAACCAAACAAAAAAACCATGTCATGTGATGTTATAAACCTCTGCCTGTTCTTATTTGAGGATGTGCAGCATTGGCAAAAAAAGTAACCTTCTATTTCATTGTTTATATAAATTTAATTTTACATCCCTGGTCTACAGATTGGTTGAAATGCGAGGTTTTAGATTTGGGGATTTTTACTTATTTAGGTTTTTTAGTTCAGAGATTTCAGAATAGTTTTCTGAAGGATAAGGAAAAACCAATGACTTTGGAAAAGAAGCATGGCAATTGCTTTTGCATTTGTATTTGGTTACTTTACCCTGCATCTTGTTTTGAGTTTCTAAATTTCAGACTTTCAGTATTCATAGAGATATATGTTAGATTTTACCATAAATGAAAAGTTTTATTGTTTTACATGATTTATACAGCCTCACTCCTGTTGATTAATATCTCTGCATGTTAATCTGTCTCCAGTTTGGTTCTAATAGCTGCTGTTCCCATGAGTGAAGAGGTGATAATGTTTCTTAGTGATAGAAACACTGTGGTTATAAGAATAGCTGTTGTTAGAGGAGTTGATTGGTACATCTGTGCTTAGAAGTAATTTGAATATTAATTTTTAAGTGACGATGTTCTATTGGTCACACTATTAATTTAGCTACTAGTATTGTTCAGTAAATTTATGTTTTAAGTGGAAGAAGCTCCTCCTCCCATCCTTTAGAGAAAAACTAAGTGTATTTTCAGCTGAATGTAATATCTATTCACTGTTTGTTTGACACTTACCATGCTGATATGTCATTTTTGACACGTGAGATCTGAATTTTCTTTCACTTAGCCACTAGGTTATCCATATGTGTCATTTTACTTGAAATTGTAGTGTCATGTGAGTCAACTTATTTTGTTATATTTGGGGAAAAAAAGACCATAAAGGTAATATTACTGTAGACGGTATCAGTAGGGGTCATTAAATATATGTGTGCAACACAAATATTTTAGAGTGGTGGTGTTGCTTCTGAGACACATGCATGAGGGTGACTGGAGGCCTGGACTGAGCCCTAGGACGGAAAGCTCTGAGTAGCATAAGCTTTGCATGTGTGCTTTTCAGCTTTGTTTCCGAAGGAGAGGAGTGCTGCTGTGTGTGAGTATCTGTTAATTCCTTCCTAGTAATTTCTGAACTTGTTCAAACAGATCCATTCAACTTGAAAGGAAGAATTGAAATTTTAGAGGTATGAAATTGTTACGTATTTAGGAAAAAAAAACAGAGTTATCACTTCTTTTGCCTCTTCGACATCTAGGAGATAGTCTCTTAAATGGAGTGTATAACATTGTCATCTGTTGGATTGCCAGCATCTGTTGGAGGGCAACTGTCTAAAAGCGTACCTTTTGTGTGATTTAACGTGTCAGTTTTGCTCTTTTCAACCGCACAGGCTCAGAGTTGTGAAAGTGGATAACAGAAAACACAGTAGAAAGCTTTGATTTTGAAAATTGCTCTCATGTTTCACCTTTTGCTACCATATCAGTTTTCTTTACTATTATTTGCTATGGTATCTGGATGCTTTAAGAAATGTGGAGTAATTTGAACATCAGTAGGTCGAAGTTCCCTCATATCCTTTTCTGTAGTAAAAGGAAAAAACTCTGCTCTCTCTATTGATCACACACACACAAAATTGACTGTGAATGAACTTTAAGTGGATCTGCTTTGCAGATGTACTATGCATCTTTGTAAGGCTATTAGTGAAATAGTGTGTGTACCTCTGCAGGAATTAATGTGTTTATTGTAGAAGCATAAGGTAGGATAGCATTTCCTATTGCTACATTAGCTATAAGGAATGCATTTGTTTGGATTGGCAGTGGAGAGCCTTAACATTGTAGACTTTCAAGACTGATATCCTAGAGTACTAATTGTTATCTAGTGAATGACAATGAAGGTTAAATAATGCAAGGTCACTGCTATGTTCTTTTTGTTTCAGTAAAGCTCATTTTAAAAGGTCATTCTGTCCTGCTTTGTGTGACAAGATGGAGGACTTACATTTTTAATGGCTGTGACATCTAATATATCTAGAAATATCAGGAACTGAGAATATTCCTCATGAGCTTTTGTAGACTAAAAGAATAACTTTGAACTTGCATTTTGGTAATGTGCTTAAACAGATACCAGTTGAAAACTTTGATTTTAGTGTCTTTTGGTGAAGTGTTGTTTACATTTGATATTGAACTAAAAGAAAACCTTTGCAAAAATTCGTGCCTCCCTCTCTACATGTTATGGTCTAATGAGTGTCTCAGGTTACATAAGAGCTTTTCTCAGATTCTGTGCGTGGACCACTTTGACAATTTGAAGACAGGTAAAGGAAAGACTTTTCAAGCCATATTATTGAAAACCATGTACCAGTTCACTGAAAACAAAATATACAGTACATATGGCTACCAGACCCTGCAAAGAATTGTTACAAACTTGGAGAAATTTTTATTATAAAGTCTGGTTTCTTTACCAAATATCTTGGCCTTTGTTCACGTTGATTCAGAAACATAATCAATTGTGATTAATTTTTACAAAAAACTGAGTAAAACTGAGTAAAACGAAGAACTTAGAATCTTTATAGACAAGGAGTATCGGCTCCCTTGGCTGTTGTAAATCGTTGCTTAGAGATCATATTTGCAGGGTTCCTGCAACAATTCTCAAAAAAGATCATAATTAATACAAATACCAATCTTGCTGGTATGCCATGTTTTCTCACCTTGGATTGTAATTCCAGATTCTTTATTTAGTGGAACTCAGTTTTTCTCAGCTTATAAAAGCCACTGTAAATTAAACTGGATTCCATGCCTGTCAGGCTTTTATAGCCCCTTGATATGAATTTTTTCTGTTCCTGTTGCATAATGACAATGACATTTGTCAAGATGTCCTTTTGCTGCTTCCCTCTTTGTCTTTCCAAAGAAAAACTCAAATATTCCTAAAAAAAAAAAAAAGAAAAAAAAACCATCCAAAACCCATGAAACCTCTTTCCCTAAACAACCTTGCTAAATCTGGATCTGTGTGGTTATTTTTCTTTTTGTCGATTTTCCTTTCTGAATTTCAGTAGGCAGTAGAAAGGACATAATATTTGAAGATATATAGTCTTTACAGATGTGCTAAAAGTGTGTCTGAAATAAGAGTTGCATAAGTGAGAAAACTCTCTCCCTAGGGGTATTCAGGCTCCAGCTAAAAGTCAGTGGGTACTGTACCTACAAGAAGAAATAAGGAGAAAAAGCGAAAATATATTAACTAGAAAATGACATACTACAACCAAACTCTAGACTTGAGTTCAAAGGGACCACTCTAAATGAAATTGCCAACAGTCAGTCTTCTGTGAGAGAAACACTACTATTTCTTGAGATGCCTTTTATATATAAAAGGTCTCATTTTCTGATGTAGCCTTGTATTTATAGATACATGACTCAACAGCAGGTAGTAATGAGTAAGAAGTAGTATCTAGACTTGCACAAAGTTAAGGGCTAGTCTCTGAGTTCAAGTAAGCAACTTGGACCAGTGCTTTGTATTTAGGAATTTAAGAACAAAAATCTCCTTGTTTTTTCCCCTATACTTCCTTCAGCTATGCCTCTGTAAGTTAGATCATTTAACATTCCAGTTTAAGATCATATCTGAATGACTGAAGCAGTATTAGTTTCTCCATCACTTTAAGTAGCTGTTCTTTAACATGTATGGTGTTATGAAACTAGAAATGTATGTAGGTTGAACACAGTCTGATCTTTTCTGATGGTTTTTGAGGTATGTATACTATAATTAATAATATTCTGAGGATCTCTTATGTTTTCAGCCACTGTTACATTAATTTCTGGGGCCCAGGAAACTTTAGAGTAAGTTTATACTGGAAAAGCTCTACTCAAAGTAATGTAATAACCTAATGGAGTACCTAACTTTCTAAACGGACACGGGCAGATTTTTGTGTGGATTGTTGTCATAATTTGTATCCCTACTGTTGTGCTAATAGTCAGGGTAATACATTAGGTATGTGCTAGATGGGTTAGGGTTTGCTGCCGGCTTCAGAACTCTGCAGGGCTCAAACACTGTGCCAGTGGCTCCCAGAGAGTTGCAATTGGCACATTTAACCTCCAGCTGCAGCATTTCCCAAGTTTCTTGGTTGCCTATTACATTAATTTTCAGCTTTCTTTTGACAAGTAGTTTATTTAGTGAGGAGTTGCAGTGTTAAGCCAGTTCATTGATGTCAATTCCTCATGAGGGCCAAAAGATGTCCTCACTCCTGTCAAGGCACATTTTTGCTAAGAAAATGTATTTTCAAAGAATCATAGAATGGTAGGGGTTGGAAGGGACCTTTAGAGATCATTGTCGAGGAATGGTTAAGGGAGAATGGACATGGATCCCAGGGTATAATGTTAGGCCTGATGGGGCAAGGCAATCTGAGTTCTAGTTATATGAATTTAATGCACAGTCAAGACCAGAGTCAGAGCCATGGTTAAAGCAGTTGCTGTCACGCAGACAGCAGGCCGCTTTCTCTTCCTTCAAGGTCCGGCTGTTTTCAGCTAACGAGCTAACAGCTCAAGGTGGAAAACAACTTCGGAGAAAAACAAGATGGGAAAATATGAGGGAGCTTGCTTATCGCAGAAACCGCAAGTAGGATGAACATAAGAGTGTAATCTATTAGCTGCTGTTGCTGAGCTAGCTTTGAAGCTGCTGTGTATATAAGTTAGAGCCTGCTCTCAATAAAGCGAAGATTTCTGCTATCACTCACATTGAGTAGGACTGATTTTTTCCCACCCAGCTGAGAATCGGACCCTGGGTTGATCGCCGCATGAAGTAGGCTTGGAGCTGGTTGTTCAGGCTTCGAGCCTGGGTGTTTCAGGCTTCAGGCCTGGGTGTTTCAGGCTTCGAGCCTGGGTGTTTCAGACTTAGAGTCTGGTTTCAGACTTAGAGTCTGATTTCAGACTTCGAGCCTGGTTTCAGGCTTTGAGCCTGGGTTTTTCAGGCTTTGAGCCTGGTTTCAGGCTTTGAGCCTGGGTTCAGGCTTCGAGCCTGGGTTTTTCAGACTTAGAGTCTGGTTTTTTCAGGCCAAGAGCCAAAAACTTTGCGGCAGATCATCCAGTCCAACCCCCCTGCAGAAGCAGGTTCACCTAGATTAGGTTGCATAGGAACATGTCCAGGCGGATCTTGAAGACCTCCAAGGAAGGAGACTCCACAACCCCTCTGGGCAGCCTGTGCCAGGGCTCCCTCACCTCAACAGTGACATAGTTTTTTCTTATATTTAAGTGGAACCTTTTGTGTTCCAGCTTCATCCCATTACCCCTTGTCCTGTTACTATCTACTAGAGAAAAGAGGGATGTCCCAACCTCCTGACACCCACCCTTTAGATATTTGTAAATGTTAATAAGATCTCCCCTCAGTCTCCTCTTCTCCAGACTAAACAGCCCCAGTTCCCACAGCCTTTCCTCATATGAAAGACGTTCTATACCCTTGATTGTCTTGGTGGCCCTGCGCTGGACTCTCTCCAGCACTTCCCTGTCCCTCTTGAGCTGAGGAGCCCAGAACTGGACACAGGACTCCAGATGAGGCCTCACCAGGGCAGAGTAGAGGGGGAGAAGAACCTCCCTTGACCTGCTGGCCACACTCTTCTTGATGCATCCCAGGATGCCGTTGGCCTTCTCAGCCATGAGGGCACATTGCTGGCTCATGGTTAGTTTATTGACTATCAGGACTCCCAGGTCTCTCTCTGTAGAGCTGCTCTTCAGCAGTTTGACCCCCAGCCTGTGCTGGTGCAGGGGGTTGTTCCTTCCCAGATATAGGACTCTGCACTTGTCCTTGTTTTGCTCTTTAATATGGGGAAAGAGGAAAGGAAAGATCCCAGGATCAGACTCACCAATCCTGCTTAAACACAGGAAGCAAAAGCACCAAGAAAAAACTATATCTCCTCTCTGTTCTCAGTGTTATTCATCCCAGTGCACTTTCATCCCAGATAAATTTATGCAACATTATTGCTGGAGGCAAGACTTTCAGCATGAATGCTACTCATTGATTTTATCCTTAGGCCTGTTTGAAACCAGGATTAGCACATCAGGATATCGAGAGAGTGAATGTTGTCACCTGTTGCAAGGGCATTTGCAGATTTGCCTGGTACCAGTGGATTGGGAAGGTTTTGGAAATAGATCTCACTGAATCACACCTACTTTTCTTGAATCAATGGTCTTGTTAGATTGGCCACATGTGAATAGATGTGCTGGCTAAAGCAGTGTGAAAATTGCATCATGACAATATTGGTCAAAACCAATATAAAAATCAAGCTCAACTGTTGATGGAAATCTCATTTTTAGTCTCAGGGTTGAGAGGCTACTAGTATTTTAAATTCTTGCATGCAAGTGTTTGTGGCAGTAATTCTGAGAAGACTGATGCTAAGAACACAAACTTTGGCACACAACTTTATCATCAGTAGTAACCAAATCATATTTTCTTGTGCATTGCCAGAGTTCCTATAAATGTTGTTAGATGCTCACAGTTTTGCCTTTATATACACATGCACACCTGTGGTATGAGTACACATGTATATCTGCATGCTTTACATGTAAATTCTGAGTACCCAAGGGAAATAAGGAACAATAACTGTGAAGAATTTTTTTGCTGTGAATCATTCAGTAAACTCCAACAAGCAGAAAGCAGAGCTCAGTGAGCAGAGACTACAAATGCACCCCTGTGCACCGTAGCAGAGTGCAGCTGAACAGCTCCTCAGTGAGGTCTATAAATGCATCTAGCCCTGGGGATGCCAATCTGCTGATAACATTTGTGTCTGGACAATCTTTCATCTTTATTTTTCTCAGGCTTTGGAAAGATCCTACTTCCTGTCCTTTGTACTTTCTGAACTGTGGATTTAAAGTTGAAAAGGACAGGGACACGCATGAGATTTAATTGTTTCCTCTCTGTATGCACCTTGTTGTGGCGTGCAGTGAGCACTTACCATTGGATTGGATTAACTAGTAAGTCAGCCATCTCAACATCTGCTGAGATTTGGTGCAAGACTTTCTTCTCTTACAAACTTTTTTTCTAAAACAAGCAACTCGTATCCATCTGTAGTATGTGGTTCACAATTTTCAGTTACCAAAAATGAATATCTCAGTATACTGTAGAATATTTCCTTAGTTCAGATGTCCAATTTCTTTAGATTTTTGAAGAGATCATATTGCAGGGTGGGGATGCAATTCAAACATTGAATCTGAGGAAATCTCAAATTCAGTATAGTTCACTTTTGATTATTCTGTGTTTACTGAACGGCAGCTTGACCTTTCCATTTGACCCTTTCGTATAGAATTCTCTTTGCTATCTGTGACCTGTTCCTGTCACTTAATTTCACTATTGACTTCACTTTGGGGATACTGTGGAGTATTTGCTGAGTATTTTTGACACACCACGCTGCTCCTGATTTACATCTTTACTCCTCGGGGCTGCAGTTCTCATGTTTATTTTTTATTTGTTTACACCACTGTTACTGTTGAAGAAATCTCAGTATGTGGAGGTTATTCTAAGCAGTCCCTACGTATTTTGATCATGTAGTAGTAGTCACCAGTCCTGTGTTTTAATTGAACTTAAGTGAGATGTAGGTCACTAAATACTTGATCTAAAACTGGTAGAAGTCAGTGGAAAGAGTTGGCTCTCTAGAAATTGGAAAAAAAGTCCAATTTAGAAACTCTAAACCAAAAAAAATCCCAGCTTTTTCTCAAATTTATATTAAGTGTCTGATTTAATTTTTAAAATGCAAAAAATATGATGCTTTAAGGTACTCTTGTTTCATACTGAGATGCTGTGAGACTCTACGGATTCGATTCAGATCGTCTTAATGTTTATAGTAATTTTGGTGCTGATTTGCCTTTGGAAATGTCTTCTTAGCTCTTCAAGTTAGCCTCCTCTTAATTCTTTTATGTCATTAGGATTTTATCATAGTGATTACTTATGTGTTAACAATGAAAAATGTCAGAGATTTAAGGCTTTTAAAAATGAGAGAAAGTTTTGGGGACAATAGTTCCTAAATGCCAGACTCTAACATTTTGATCTCAGAGATTTTTTTTGAGCTGATTTCTTAATGCTAGAGTAATATGTGTATTTTCATAAATATTTAGTTGTTTTGTGAAGTAATGGATTCAAAATTTACCATATCTGATATTTATAACATTTGAAGTCATCATCTTTTCCTTTATCCCTTTAGAAATATAAAACTTTGAAAATTCTCTGAGTCAGTCAAATTTTGCAATTTTCTATTCAGTGGTTAGATGTACTGAAATTATTTTCTCTTGCAAGACAGTTGAAACAGTATTTTTAAAATCCATTTTAGGTGTTGAATAGGAGCTACTGAAAACCTAAACAGATCAATAACAAATTAAACAAAATCCTGAGAAAGCAGTTAGAAGAAGAAAAAATTTCTTTCTGTCAGTAACTCTCATAATGGCAGCTCACAAATTACAATTAAAGATACTAACTCTCCAAGAGCTCACTAATTAAAAAGAGAATTCCAACAGTTTCAATAGCATGAAAATCCTTCCCCTCCCCCATCCCAAGACAAAAAGACAAACTTAAACAAACCTAAAAGAAGTATTTCACTGCGATGAATTTAAAAGGTCAAAAGATTCAACTGAAATAGGTCACAGTGGTGGAAGCTCTTGGATTGATTTTTCCTTGGCTGCCTGAGGAAAATCCCAGCTTCCATTTACCAACTTTACTTTTTCCCTGTGAGCTTTGCCCAGTAGAATTGCATGGCTTTGCTGAACCCTTGGTGTGGAAAGGACAGAATTCCTGCAGCCTTCTTCATGAGTTGTTTTTATTTGCTTTGGTTTATTTTGGTTTGGTGCTTTGGGTTTTCATCTTTCTCTGCTACAAGGGCCAGATGAAGTATCAGTCTAGCCCAGCCTGTGCCAGCAGCAAAACACCATGTGATTTTGGGTATGCACGCCAGATGAGCTTCTTTCTACTGTCCCATCTACTATTCTGCCCACATTTCCCCAGCTGTAATGATCATATCAGAGATATTGTGAGGAGATAAAGTGATGAAGAAACAGTAGAAATGACAGATGTACCTGTTCAGTGTTTATTAAAAAATTTCTCTGCTTTATAGTAGAAGAAATGTTTGGTTTTTGTAAACAAAGTGTTGTGAAACAGCCTTTCAGTTCTGCCTCACAATCTCTGTTACCTCTCATTTATAAACTTTTCTTTTTTAGCTGAACACATTTCTCTGAATTTATGTAAAAAAGTAGCCTTTTTGGTTAATCGTTTCACAAAACATTCCACAAGCCTTGCATATAACTTTTGTGCCCAACTTTAAAGATTCCCAAGTTTATGCCAGCAAAGTTCTGGAAAAGTAGATTTTTGCCTTTGTCCGTGACCCAAATCCTTCTTGAGAGGCTGAGCAGTAGGGCTTAGAGTCACACTAGGACTCTGTCCAACTTCCCTGGTAGGGACAAGGCTTCCCTTTAGGTAGGCTATGGTGAGATAGCTAGGGAAGCTTGTCATCTGTCCTCTCTGAGTGGAATACTAGAACAGTCTTTGGTCAAGAGGGAGAGAGGAAAGCCCTTTGGCTACGTTGTCAGAGTACTGCATCTGCTTTAGGTTCAAAGAATGTTCAGAGATTATGTCCCTACTGGAAATCAGTGACAGGTTCCCAGGACTTCACCAACTGGTGTCCTAACTAGTGCCAATAAAGAACCCGAAAAAAACAAATCACAAACTGTCCCCAATCAGAAAAACCACAGTAGAATGTTTAGTTTGGTTCTGGTGATGTAGGATTAGAAGTCATGTGCAATTTCTAATGCTTTATTAACATTAAATAAGCATACTCTCATTGAGACAAGGCTGAAGTTGAGTCTGAATATCACTAGTGATGTGTTACAGGAATTAAGAGGTACTACTGCTTGTTAGTCAGCAAACAAGGATTATTTGTTCATAGAGAGTATGCTTTCAAAGAACATGTCTGGATTCTTAGGTGGCAATGTTGGTGTGATTATTACTGTATATTACAGTTGCTCTTGGTGAAGTGATAACAAGTCTTTGCTAGCAGTTTTTTAATGCTGCAGTTGCCCTGCTTCAATTACATTTTCTTTTCAAGTGCTTATTACGTATTAAACAGGGATCCCGGGTTTGTCCTCTCACTTTTTCAATGCTAAGTAGAAGTCAACTGTATTCCTCTCTCAAGGAGTGTGAGGCGTTAATGGGAGAACTGGCAGAGGAATATCACTATTTCCATCTGATGCTTCTGTTTCTACATTTTTATATTGGATTATTCTATCAGATGTACTAAAAATTTAAGCCCATATTTCAAATCTTGTCCACTTGACCCTAAATATCTTTGAAGCCCCAGTAATTTGAGTGGGAATGGAGGAAACCGCATTATACTCTCCAGTGCTTTTCGTGTATGTTTAATATTATAATACCTAGTTGAACTCTGAAAATCATAAGCAGTATTTGTTTATCTAATTTGATAATGTTTTTAACAAACTGCCTTCTGGAGGATACTTTGAAGCAGTTTTTTGGGGAAAAACAAGAAAATCCATCAAATAGGTTTCAATTTCAGATCCTGCTCTAGCATCTTCAACAGATCTGTAGAAAGAGGCTGATGGATAATGTTATGTAAACCTGGAAGGAGCTACAGAGTAATGTTCACAACTATCAGACAGAATACTTTCTGATGGATCTCAGCCAAGAGGGAAAGGGCTGTTAACGTTATAGAAGAGGGTGACGAAGCCCTGGTATAGGCTGCCCAGAGGAGTTGCGGAGTCTCCTTCCTTGGAGGTCTTCAAGACCCGCCTGGACATGTTCCTATGCGACCTGGTCTAGGTGAACCTGCTTCTGCAGAGGGGTTGGACTAGATGGTCTAAAGGGACCTCTAAAGGTCCTTTCCAACCCTACCGTTCTTTGATTTTTTGACAGGATAGGGGTTCATACATCTAGATACCAGTACTATACTGATACATATCAGTGAAAGAATTTTACTTAAAAACTGCAGTCCATAACTTGTATGTTTAAATGTGTCTCTTTTTTAGCTTGTTTACGTGCCAGATTTTGTCTTAAATGGGACCTGTAACTGGTAACTAGTTTTCTTCTTAAAGTTCAGACTGGACTAAACTGTAGGAAGAATCTTGTGGGTTTTTTTAACTTTGTGGAAGATTTCCTGAGAGGTGATACATTATCAGATTTGCAAGCATGACAGAAAAAAAAGATGTGGCAATTTCAGAAAGTGTTTATTATACAAAATAAGAAAGAAACAAATAGTGATGGAAGCCAGCACCCTTTTTTCATCGCTGTTGTCTGATCTTATGTAGGCTAATAATGTTTCTTTTTAAAAAAAATTACTTCTACTATTTTTTTTTACCTCATGGAAATAATAGGGAATGTTTGTTGAGGTGGAAATCATCTGCCTGAGTTTTCAAGCAGAGCAATTAATCTATTTCCTGTTATGCATCACCATCAGAGGTTTGCACACTGAATAAGGTGCTGGTTAGCTTTACACTTTCTTGCACAAGCCAATTGGATCTGTAGATACATGTGTGTGCACTGTACTCTCATGGTGTCTGTACTTAGCAGATCTTATTTAAAGTTTACTGGAGATCTGTCTTATTTCTGAATGCTCAAGTAGTAAAAGAAGAGAGCTCGTTGTTTTTGCTCAAGTAAATGTTTATGCTTAGTCAGTTTTCCTTCCAAGGGCAAACATACTTCTGTCAGTTGCTTCAATCCTGCATCTAATCACATGGAGATTCAAGTAACATGGGCACACAAGTAACCTTCATATTAACCTTTTAGGCAGCCTGCATAAAAATCAGCTGTGCTGAGAGCCCATGGTGTCAGAGAATCAGCTAAATCTCTAGAATACATTAGTGAATGAAAGCACAGGTATACCTCATCCAGTCTTTGGTGTCTGACATATTATGTAGGCACAGGTGGAATTAATCCTTTGTGTTTTTGGTTTGGGTTTTTATTTATTTAATGCATTTAAAGCAACTTATCTTGACTTTCGCAAGAGTTTAGTAATATGTAATGATTCTTCTTGAAAAGTTGGCTCTCAGGAGCGAATATGTTGTATTTTCTTGGAAACTGAAGCTATTGCTTTGAACTTCATCCAGAATTTTTTGTGTGTTCTGTAACATGTATTCTCTAACATGTCTGACTGGTGACAAGTTTAATCTTCTCAGAGACTTCTTTTTTTCCAGACAAAATTTGGCTTTGTATTATGACTGAGCCTGTAGTCAGTGGCTGGAGGTTTGCAAAGAGGGTTTATTCATTTGTCTCTGTTATCTGAAATATGCCTATTCTTAAAATCAGTTAAGCAAAATAGAGACATGTGGAATAGAGATGATAAATAGATATTTTGTTCTGACCAATAATCTAATGGAAGACTGGCATACATCATTTTGATAAGCCTCCAGCTGATTCTATTTACAACTGCCTGCAGTTGAGACAGAAAATATTGCCCAATTAGATAAAAAATGAATTTTGAATTAATTATTCAGTACTGTCTCTCAGAATTGGAATCTGGGTGTCTGATGGATACCTGGAAGTGCTCCCTACTTACACATATGATACCATGAGATCTTGTCACTGAATTCAGCACAGTTGCAGACAAGAGAGATGTGGTATGTATCCATTCTCCTCTAAAAAGTGTATTGCTGACAGCCTACTGATCTCTGTATTCTTCTTGTGCACTGGACTGAGATTTTTCTCATTTTATAAATCATCATTCACAGCTTGCTGGAGTTATTCTATAAAGTCAGTACATATCCTTAACACACACAAACATAAGAGGGAGTAATTTTTTTTGCTGTTGTTTTTGAAAGCTGGATATGTTTGGATAGATTTAATTTTCCTTTTCACCTATTAGTGAAATATATTGAGGGAGGGGAAAAATTCCTCCAACCTCTAGTTATTTTAGAATATTTGTAATCTTGAAGTCCATTGCTAATTTGTTGCAGATTCTGGTTTTCTGTCTGTTTTTCAACACTTCTTTTAATATGAAAAACAAGCTAGATTTGAAAGGAGAGATATTGTGTAGCCCCGCCAAAATCACCTTGATAGTGCTTCACCTGTTAGAGTTAAGGCATTTCAATAATTACTTGTAATATAAGCATTCTCTTGGTGTTCATGTTGGTGTGGGGAGGGACTGACATGTTCATATTGTGCTGAGTAGCCTTGCGTGTTAATGCATGACTAGGTTCAATGCTCAAAGAGTTTTCTAGTGTATGGGAGTCCTCAGATGGGAAGGAGGGACTGTAACATTGTCAGAGGTGTAGGGTGCAAAACCACTCTTCTGTAGGTTTGACATTGGTGAGCCTTTTACTAACTGGTATAGATTAAAACATGAAAATTATCCTAAACTCTATGAGCCAATGTCAAGTTGACTTTTCAAATCTTTGTGGTAGGAAGTATAAGACTTTGTTTCTGTAGTCAAGGTGTGCTGTGTGATGTGTGCTCCAGACTGTGGCTAGAAACTTTCACCAGCAACGTTCAATTGGCCTCTCGTATTGTTAATTGTCTGTTCTGTCCCTTCCTGTGTCTCTGACTGCCTGTTTGTGTCTTTGTGATACCCCATCAGTTATGGAACCATACTGAGAACAGAGTGGGAATGAAGAAATAGCATGGCATGGCAGGGAAGGCAAACAGATACGATGACTACTTGAACTGTCTGTATTGTTACAAGTTTCTGAATCCTCAATACCATTGATTGAAAGATTTGGAAATCTAATGCCCAGTGTACCATCAGGAGTAGGATGAATTGGTCCTTTTCATTTGTTTATTAGGTGTACAAGGATATGCACCCACTTCAGTGAAAGATAGTTGAAAACTGTCATGAATTTTATCTAGAATAGAAAGTGTCAGGGTTGAACTGAGGCTGAACTGCATGGTCTGGAGACTGATAAAATAAACATGTGATTTAGGTGCTGATTAAAAATGAATGTTTTTATGAGGGAAAACAACAGCAAGTCCTGAAAGGCAGATAAAAAGAGTAACGGGGAATTCACAGCATCAGTGTCATGTTTCAAAACAATATGGAAAAGTAGGGGGTTGTTGTGGGGCTTATTGCCGACTGTAAGAGACACAGCATTAAGAAAAAATCTTTCTTTAGGCATTACAGGAATTGTCAATTGAGACAAAATGATTTATTAGCAAGTGGTATAGTTGGGAAATTTCAAACAGATTTGGGCATGCAAACCCATAATAGCCCTTCTTTAGAGACATGTTTCCTGGAGAACATTGATATTAAAGGACTGGGCAAGATGTTTGAAGGACTGAAGATTTTCAGTATCACTTCAAACAGGAGGTTTGGCTCTTTGCTGCAGAAACTCAAAGTTGAAAACAATTGAATTTGTCCTTCTGTAGATCATATTAGACACTTATGGGCCCAGTGCTTGTTTAAAGAAACACCTAAATTGCTGCATTTTTTTGCACAGAGCAGCGCACTCGGTACTTTTGGAAAGTCTCTTTGGAGGCTTCCTTGTAGTAGTTATTAAATCCTTTGTCTTCAGCGCAGCTAGAAGTTCATTCTTGTTCCCAACTGGTCTGTTCTCACCAGATGACTGTGCGGGCAGCTTCTGGACCACCCAAAGAATTAAGTACACTAGGTGTACAGATAGGCAAAGCTCTGACATTGTTAGACAACTATAACGAAAGGACAAGAATTTTATCTCCTGTCTCACAACTTAAATTCCATAGCTCTTGCCCCAATGGGAGAATAGTTCTCATCTGGCACAATTAAAAACCGAGGCTAGGTGCAAAATCAGTTGCTTGCTTAAATATCTGAATATGATTTTGCAGTAAAAGAAGATGGATAAGTGAGAAGAGATTGTTTTCCTATTATGTCCAAGTGAAGTTTTAATTGAAGTTATGCAAGTTTTTCAGATTTAAAGGTTATTTCAGCTCATCATGATTTGCTTGTACTTTAAAAATACGCACATTGGGAAGGGAATTTGCTAGTCGAGTACTTTCAGTTCTTAGCTTCTGCCATCTGTGATCAAGATGACCTTGGTTCTTACCCTTTCCAAATAAAATGTACAGCTCTTCTACTGAGATTTTTCTCAGTAAAAAGTGTGACCAGCAAGCAGTTCAGCATTTTTGTGGAATAATAATCTCCCTGAAGACATCAGAGAGCTGGGTGAAAATCTGCCCTCAGTTGTGTTATACCTATGTGTAAGAAGTGAGTATCCAAAGCTGAAGTTCTGCTTTCTGTTTGTCGGCTTTATGTTTCCAACCACCCTCAAACAAACTGCTTCTTGTTTTATAACTAGGAGTAATTGCTGTACTTGCAAGTAAACTCCTGTTTTGTCACTATTTACTTAAGCTCCAACATGTTTCATTCCATTAAATTCATTACATTACAGTATTTAATGTAACTTTCTGATTTAGGAGACCTTGAGCAACTGCAGAGGCAACTGATTACCCTGACTTTCTGAAAAATGTTGTTATATTCCTTTTCTATTTAGAATTTCCCTTTAAAAGCATAAAAACAATGATGAAAAGTGCTTAATAGAGTAGTTGGAAAATCTAAAATCTTCTTTTTCCTCAGGATCTAGCAGTGCTTTACCACTCTCAGCTCTTGACTACTTACTGCAAAATCAGTTTTCTGTTACAATTTGGGGCACGAGAGTAGATAAAGATAGATTTTTCTAATTCATGATTCCTTATTGGCATTTCTAACTTTATCAGGACTCTATTTTCTGTCTGTCTCTGACACTGTAAGACAAGATCTTTTAAATGTTTATTATAAAAAAACATATAAGCAGACCACAGATGATACATACTGCCTTTGCAGATAAACTCTTCCAAACCACCAGTGTTCTCAGTATGCTTTTTATAGCAACTTCTGAGTTACACTCAACCAGGACCAATTGTTACTGATAACATAACTGGTATTTTATTATCAGAGTGACTTTAAGAATAGGAATACTTTTGAGACAATGGTAGGAGTCTTTCATCCTAAATGTCAGTGTTTGTGTTAGGGTGTTTGAAATCTCCTTCATGCAACAGCTCACCTGTCCCTGCATTTCTACTTAGCTCTGCTGTTTTCAATTCTTAGAGCAAGATACCATAAGAAAAATAATTTAGAGATGGTAATAAAATTATGTTATTCATTCCTCTAGGCAGTTAGTGCGATTTCTTGAAAATTCTTCAAAAGTAATTAAATAATAGCATAAAAAATCCCTTATCTCTTAATATTAAGGCATTTGGTATAACAAAAGGCATCTAGTAGTATAAATGATAGGTGCAACCCCTAATGGCCAGATCCAGAGGAAAATTATTCTATATCTGGATTCAGATGATTCTATTGTAGAGCTTTCTGTGCTGGGTTTTGTAAAACCGAGCTAATTCTGTTAAGGGCATTGTCTCCTGTATGACAGCTCAATAATTGAATTACTTCTTTACACTATAAGAATACATGGCGTTTATATCTTCAGACAGTATAACTGGGATTGTTTATCCTGGAGAAAAGGAAGCTGAGGGAGACCTTGTCACTCTCTACAACTACCTGAAAAGAGATTGTTGTGAGGTGGGGATGGGTCTCTTCTCCCAAGGAACAAGTAAGAGGACAAAAGGAATTGGCCTCAAGTTGCGCCAGGGAAGGTTTAGATTAGATATTCAGACGGGATTTTATTCAACGTGTAAATAAATTTTAAGATATAATCTGTCTTGATCACTAATGAGAGTTTTTTGAAGAAAAGTAGACAACATGCTCTGAACACAACTGAAAATCTGTGACTTAATATAGACCTAGAATTAACTCTGGGTAATTAATTTTTAATAGATTACTCCTCTCTGAGTCAGATTGCCTCCTCAGCTGCCTCCTTTAAAAAGCACTGGCTTCTTGCACTAGGAGAGAATGAAAACAATCAAGGCAGTGATGTTGATAGGTTGTGGCAGCATTTCTAGGTTGAAACCTTTTGGGGTTTTGGCTGTAATCTTTCGGAGTACACGCTTCTGTGGAAAACCTGGCCCCTGATTAAAAAAACAACAGCAAAAAAAAGTCAAACCCTGGTTTTGAAACAACAAATGTTACCACACCTACAGAGAAGCAGCTGGGAGTATTTTAAACTCCGTTTACTTCATTTTAACTGAGCTGTTGGAAAATATACCTGAACATAACTGTGCCTGCTGTTGCCTACTGTTAACTGCATGGGACTCTTGCTGCACTTGTTGCATGCATTTTTTGTTTGATGGGTTTTTTTTTCTAGTGGGAGCAGTCTCTAATGTCCTCAGATCTGTAAGAGCGTGCAAAAGCTACTCAGTGAGAAGAAAGGCCATAGGCTGCCCTTCGCAGCATCCTGGGTTTATGGCTTTGGAATGACAATAATTACTAAGTGTAAGACAATCCATTGATCTAGTGAGTACAGATGCATGCAAAATGTGTAGGTAATAGGTATATAGTGTTTAGCTAGGATAGGAGTATACATAATTTCTCTTTAACACAAGAGATAGAGCAAATTAATTATCTTGTAAAGGTTTGTTTCTTCTCTGGAAAATTAAAAAAGGAAAAAAAATATCAAGGGAAGATTCCTAGTTTGTTTATTTATTTAAAATTGTGTTTTATTTAGTCAAATTCCTTCAGGATTTCTAGAAATTAACAAAAAATATATTCCCAGGAGAAGAAGGCAGAGCTTTGGAGCCCATCCTGTTTCAAAGTTACGTTTATAGAGGAGAGGTAATGATTCTCCCTGCTGAGACATGATTTACAAGGTAAATAGCAAATGCCAACAATTAAGTGGTGATTTTTTCCTTTTTGATGCTTAAGGGAAGAAATAAGGTCAGTCCTATGTTTAACTTGGCTAAGTAATGCCGTTCTTACAGTGTATCACTCTGTGCAAGTGGTGCAATTCTCCAATACGGGCCACTTGGGAACTAAGTAAGCATGTCAAAAATTAGAGATTCAAGCATGATGCCCTTTTTGCCCAAGGGAAATACTTTTTTCATGTCTCCTTTTTTTTCTTTGTCTCCTCCTGTCTCTTTTTCTCTCCTGTCATTTCAGACTGCAGGTTCTAAAATCCCTCATCAGCAAAATTATGTGGGGTGGGGCAGGGGGGAGGTTCCTACTGAAAACCTTACCAGCCCGGCTGACTATGTAAGATGCAAGTTAAATGTTGCATGTTTGATTGCTGCCATATCAAAAGCAAATAGTAACATGAAGATAATTTAAGTGAATGGTACAGACACCAAAAGTAGCAGAAATTCTCAAGTAAAATTCCTTAAACACACTAAATTGTCAAGTTTGTTCTGTAAAGAAAACTACAGCCATGAAACTAAGAAAAACGTAAAAATTCTGGGCACATTGCACGTGCAGACAAAAAACCCCCAACCTGCTGAGCCAGAACTGTGTGTGTTTCTGTTGCTGTGCTTTGGATAACAGCAACCACTGCTTCACCAGCTTGTAGCAGAGTACAGGAGAGGATTGTTACTCTGGGAACACTTTGATTACATATGCTAATGCAATAAAAATCTACTGTGAATTTTCAGCAGCAGCAAGAGAGAGGTTGAGTAGCGAGGACTTTAAATTAGGGGACTGGAGATGGAGCCCATTGATGAGGTGGGGTTCAAAAGGAAAGCAGGCCCAGGACTGTAGGTAGTCAGGTCTTTGGCTTTGCTGGAACTATGGAACCAAAACAGCTCAAGTAACTGAGAACTCTAATAACTTCAGGACACTTGAGGAAATTCACTAAAGACTAGAAAGTGAGTTGTGCCCTAGTGCGTGGAGGTAGCAGGTGACAAGCTTGTTGAGAGCTCATGAGTCAAGTTAAGATTTGCAACAAAATGTTTCCTCAAATTTTAACACAACTGGGAAATTTCATGTAATGATGTCCTTCATACTGACTTGCTTGTGAACCAAGCAGAGCCTGTTGCCTTCCTTTTTGAGACTTAGTGACTGTTATGCCTTGCATGTGTGTTACCATCTAGTGGGAATAGAATCTCCAGGTGCTGTACCATCTGTTTGCAAAATCTTGCCCTGTACCTGACTTTTAGTTTTGCAAATTAAGAAAAATGCTTAATATTTGGGGATTATTTAAAAAAGCAAACATGTTGGTGAATAACACCAAGTACCTCTCCTCTCTAGGAAAGAGGCTTTTCTATTTTGTTTACATTTAAAAAATTGCACTGGAAGGTCAAACATTTTCAGTTCTCTTTTCCTATTGCAGGTAAAGAGAAATCTAAATGTTTTAAGAAAATGATAATCACCAGGGCTTTGGTAAAATTAGCCTGGACCTAACATTTTACAAGTTAAATTACCGTCTTTCTTAACAAATACATTTTCTTGTGGAAACTACTTAATGTAATAATTAATATATGCTGGTTCCAAACTCTAATTGTTCTGTACTTGGACTGGGCAGTAGGATTGATTAGAAATGGCAGTATGTTTTTTTATGCAGGCTAGTTAGGAATTGCTGGCCTAGATTTTTATCTTGTATCTTTTTTACTTCAGCATTTATTTCCCCTGAACCCTTTATTTTTTATATCTGTTACAGGAGTACATGCAGTCTCTCAGCAGATGTCGGAACTTTGTTTTATTGAGTACTGCACATGCATACAGTACTAGATTATCCTGCTCCCATCTAAATGGGCAAGACGCAGGGCTGCTATTCAGGTGATGGGTTTATCCCCATTTGAATTAGGGACAGAGTTGCTCTTACCTGCCTTTTCATCTATAGAAGTCTTTTACTTAAGGCACATGTAGAGTTACAGAAGGGATGAGGTACCATTTGAATAGGACCATGACAAAATAGGGAACTTTATCTACTGTTTTTGGATTACAGTGGAGGTTTGTGGCCGAGCTCAGTATTGAATCCTATTGACTCCGTCTTCATCTAGAAATTGGAATTCCAAGGTTATCTTTCCTTTGTATTCAAGTCTGTGGTGCTGCATTCCTCTTAAAGGCAATGAGGTTCCAGCTTACTCTGTCAGAGTCGGTCTGCACATAAGTGTTCTAGAACATTTCTCTCAATTTATTTGTAGTTCTATAGGAAACTAAAAATGGGAGACTCCAGAGATTTTATGAATGAGCTGTGCTTTTTTTCTTCAGCTAGTGTTTTGTTCAGTCATTTCTGGGAGTAGCTGCAGAAGTTAAAATAGACAGTTTCACTAGGTAAGATACTACAGTTGGTTGTTATAAATATGTGTATCAACTCATTTTAATGTGATTATGAGTCCTCAAGACTATACAGACTGAAATACGTGATACAGACAGTGAATTATTTATGTGCTATATATATCTTCTATTTTAATATGCTCTTTCATGACAAAGCTGACACAAGGCTGAAGGCAGTGTTCTTTAGCTGTTCATCTACTAGTAGCCCTCAAAGCAAACTGAGTAAATTCTAATGCAACTGATAAACTAATTTCAGAAATACTACTACCAAAGAACAGCTTATTGTGATCATGTTGCCAACAACTACTTTTCAGTGCCAGGACTTTTAAAAATATTTAAAAGGCATTATAGTACATGAATGGGGGAAAAAAGTCTTTCTGGAAGCTCATGAAACCCATGCATTTCTTCAGCTTTTAGTCATTGCTACCATTTGGAAAGCTTAGTCTCATTGATAGATAAGCTCTCCCTAATGGTTTATTTGAACTGTTTACCTTTTTAAGATGTAAGATGGACCAGACACTACGCAAATCTTTCTTAATCATTCATATTTCACTAACACTAGTTTTGCCCAAATTAAACTGAAAAGCCTCAACGTACTTTATAAGTAGACCAGATGAGCCAAGAACCAGGCCATATGATGAACATATGCTTCAGAATGTGTTTAGGTTTAGTTAAATGTGATTTTGGTCTTGGCCTTCTTGAGGCATTTGCAAATCCAATTGTGTTTAGAACTCCAGTAGAACCAGAATACTGATGGGCAAACGACAGCGTGTTGCTGATGACAGTTTTAAAAACCTTTTTAATTGGGCCAATAATCCAATGACAATGACAGGTTATTAATTGTACAAAATACATTCTGTTCTTACCATGCTTTTTATTTGTTGCCACCAACAGGAGGGATACTGATGTTTTTCAGTATTATAGAAACATAATGTATGGACCTCATTATAAAATAATACAATCTAGTGAACACTGAGCTGCTTATAAATGCATTTTTTATAAGAAAGTTAAAACTCTATCTAAATTTTAAAAACTGATGAGGAGATTGAAGCAAGGAAAAGATTTGCAACATCTCAGTGTGAACACCTAAATGTTTTCTTTCTAAAAGTATAGCCTTTATTTCTAGTTTGTTAGATTTATACTGCACAAGAGCACTGGAACTATTAATGCCAGCTGTGATTGGTTTCCAGCTTTTTCTACCTCAAAGTGTGATGACATGTTTTATTTTCTTTAATTATGGCACAATTATTTGCTACTCACTATTTCTATTATAAACTGAGTTACCCTCTTGGCCTTTTCTAGTAGTAATCTGTCTTCTGCCTCTCAAAGTGTGCTTTCCAAAGTCTGAAAAACCTAGAGTTTATCTGCACTATTATTTTTGCAAATCTGTGAAGTATAACATGGCAATACCATCAGCAATATTAGACATTTAACCAAATATTTTAACCAACCCAAGCTTATGATAAAGTGTTGAGAGAAGTGCTATATTTCATTACACAACCCAGATGAAATAGATCAACTCAATAAGCCATTCCCAACATTGGGCAGAGCTACTGTAGACACTGCAGTTGGGTTTCATCCAAATGTGTTTATGGTCTTCCTCTCCTTGCTTTTTGTAGTCCTTCACTGGCCTATGCATTGCTGTGGTACCATAAACTTTCAAAACCCTGTAGATCTACAATTATATATACATTTTAAGGATTTAGATAAAAACTATAGCTTATAAAGATGTTTTATCATATATACAGTTGCAGCTCTAAACTTGCAGCTTGCCAGACCAGACCACTTGAAGATTCCTCTTTCAAAGTACTTGTTATTTGTTGGAGACAAAAGTGTAGTGGACTACTTAATAATTCATAAAATTCTCGGCAGAATAAAAGGATTGAATTCCAGGTTGAGTTACTTTAAATAATAGCAAGAATCACTGGTACTGATTTTTGAGTCAGTGCAAAAGCTACAGTATCAGATAATTTTTACATCTCCTTGGAGGGATTGTGAAAGAGTATACTGCACTAGAAAGGCTTTTAATGACATGTATCCCTGAAGGGAACAAGTAGGTAAGCAAGATGATTTCACTTTCTGTTGCAGAATGCAGTGATTTGAACACATTAAGAAAAAAAGACCCACTTGAATAAAATGGGAAGACAGATGAACATAATTTGGGATTAAATGGTGGATATGTGACCAAGGTCTTGTTTAGTCACTAGCCTGTTAACTGATACACAAAGGGTGGAAAATAAAAGAACGCGATCTTAGGTGCAGAGCTTTCCTGAAATGGTGTGCACTCCCTACTTAGTCATGATTTGTAGTAGTCCTCCAAGAACATTAGTAGCAGTCTTTCAGAACTACTGATTACAGAGGGAGATGCTGTGCATATTAACAGCTGGTCTTTACCCAAGAGAATCTACAACCAAACTGACAAAAGCAAAAAAAGAGGCAAGCCAAGAGAAAAAAGCAAGGCAACTGGCATTGAGTAGAATGATAAAGATGCATTTGAACTAAGCCAAGCAGATGACATTACATTGGAAGAAGAGAAACACAAAGAGTCATTTAAAGCACCTCCTACTTAAGAGATTACTTTAATAGGCTTGGAAACAGGAAAAGTGGGAAGATAATAAATTATTTTTTGTGGAAATCTGATTTCCCCAGCCCCAGAATGAGACCAGCAGAAGCTGATAATTTTCACTTCCTAGAGGAATAAGCACAATATCCTCATTTGAGTGGACCCAAAGCCTTTAGGAGGTACACGGAGAGGGTGACTGTATTCTCACAGTGGGTTGCTCTCTGTTTGTGGTCCCCTCAACATTCTTCTCCTGAGAACAGATTTAAAAGACATAATACATGAAGAAGGAACACATTCAGTGCAAGCAGCTCTTCTTTGGTTTTGCATATGTGTAAGTGGACACCAAATGCCTTTAAGCAGTTCTTCAAGAACCTCTTGTCTTTTTCCTTCCTGTGATCCAAGCTGAATTTAATGCAGTTTCTCATAAAGATGTAAGAAAGATGGCCAGTATCATGGCAGTGGTATCTCCAAATCCTTTTGGCTAGATCTCGTCTCATCTCTATGTGTGCAGAGGGGACAACTGTCACATATTTGTTGCTTATAAAAAACCCAAAAATCTCTATCAGTAGATTAGAATATATTCACCCTCCTTGCCTGTGCAGTGGGAAAAGAAAGGATAAATGTGATGCTGCATATATATTTTTCATTCCTGTACTTTTCTGTACTCTTCATCTTTGGTTTTAACCTCCAAATATATTTTATTTATACACCTGAGAGAGTATTATGGCAGCAGCTTTTCATGGTGGTAGAACCTGTTTATTTCTGCAGATTGTCAGCCTGTCCAAATGGCAGTCAAAAGAATTTCCTGCAACATAGATTATTACTGTTTCACATTCTGTTACTGCTGGCTTAAATAATTATTAACTAGGGCAGTTGTTTAAATTTTTGAATGATCAGTTCCAGGACATATTAATTCTCATGAAAAGTATTTCACAGCTTAATAAGACAAGTTTGACCATTAATGTCATTTTCCTTTGTTTGTGTTATTTAAGACAGTTGTAACTGGCTGCTTAATGGTCTGTGTCATGGAGGTGTATTATTAGCTCTCATTGGCACGTTTTCCTCAGTTGTCATTAATGGCACAGAATGGCTTCCCATCATTTTCTCTCAAAACCCCAGATAGGGAGCAAGATCAGTGACAGTTTTATCAGTGAGTTACATTAAGCTGATCTTTGCCACTCATGAATGAATGTATTTTCATCTCAGACCGGTCCCTGCTCTACATATGTCAATGTCACTCCACTGTCTCATTTGCCAAATGAATAACAGAGTTCTTATTAAATTAATATTGTGACTTTTTGCACTGGATTACCTGTAATATGTTCATTTTGCTTGTTTGATTATACTGAAAAATGGCTCTCAAGTACCAAAGAATAAATAACCACAGTTAAATAAGAACTAAAGAAAATAAAATGGTATTTGAGTTATAAAATCAGTCATGGTTCTTGACTGAAAATTCAGCAGTAATTGGGGAGGTTAGAGACAGTGAAGCACATTATTTCAGCTGCCAGATCTACAGTGTGGTCACTTGTCTTTTCATTCGTGCTAAGTAATACAGTAGGGAGAAGGGAAGAAAGCAACAGCATTTTAGTCACTCTTGGCTAAGTCTACATCTGACAGGTTTATAGTAAGAAAAATTGATTATGTATCTACTAATTTTAAGGGAATGAGTTATTTGCTGATTAAAAAAAAGCAAAAGCACCTCTTTAGCCCACGGAGAATCAACAATCCTACTACAATCTCCAGAATATAAAGATATGTGCTCTTCTTTCATCTTAGATGGGAAGGGAAAGCAGGAGCAGCAGCCAGTTTGCAATACTCCAGTCATGGAAATTGTCCAGAAAAGCAGGAAATCCAACATGCAGCCATTCCTCTAACCTGGTAAGCCCTTTCTGGTTTGAAAGCAGTTTTGTGACAATGTTTGTTGACCCTTAGCCAAATGCAAGCTATTGCCAAAGGATTGTGCTAAAGGCTATTGCAAATCAGTGTAAAATACAGTGAAAAGAATATCAAACTATCAAAGAAGAGATGGGAAAAGGAATGAAAATGGTCGTGCAGGTTTTGGCAGTCAATTAGCATTATCAATTAACACAGAAGCTGTTAGAAGGAAAGGAAGATGAGCTTGTAAAAAGCATGTGGTATGACATGAAGGTAAGTTAGAAAGCTAAGTGTGAATGACAGCTTTGGAAAGAAAAGACTTTTGAAATCAGGTGATTTCCTCAATCACAAATTAATAGAGCCATAAGAATGCAAAACCAGGTTTCTAGTCCTATTGTATGTTTGGATTTTGTTACTATTGACAGGTTACTATTGATCATGCTGCCACATCTGAAGACACATGACCTGAGCACCCTTTCAGGTTTTAAGTGTCTCATTCTGACACCACAGCAAAACTTTCTGGGCTGCCATGACTGGAACTACTAGACAAAGCATCACTAGGACTGGAAAACTTTAGAGCAGACTTATATGTGTCATCATCAGAGAATTTGATTGTATTATCCTTCAAAATTTGGGTTATCAGGGAAACTTTCAATCAGATTAAATATATGAGACTTTAAAAATCTTTGCTGAGTTTCCTTCCAGTGTCTGTCAAACCTTTTACTTTACTGTATTCTATGCACCATAATATGTGACATTGGCAACAAGTAAATGACATGGTAAAGATCAGCATAGGACATTGCAATAACAGTGTGTGGAAATGAAGTTAATAAGCCCAGGTTTTCTCATATATATTTTGTACTGAAGTTTTTCCAGACTTATCTGTGCTGTCATGATCACTTTTATCAGCATCTTTTTCATTTTCTTCTTTCAGTAGTGCTAGATAATTGTAAAATGCAATATTATAAATAAAGGAAAATAATTGGAGATTAGAATTCTTTAAAATGAGAGGGAAGATACCAATTAGCTCAAGCAGTGGAACAGATTGCCCAGAGAGAATGTGGAATCTCCATCCTTGGAGATTTAAAACATTTGCCTTGGCAAGGCCTTGAGCAACCTAATCACACTTTGAAGCTGCTTTGAGCAGGCCTTCAGATGTGCCTTCCAACTTAAACTTTTCCACTCATTTTGAAGCATAAAATCTGGCTTCAAAATTTGGAACACTTCTTTTCTGTTGCTCATTTGCTGAAGCCTTTGTAAAAGCATCTGAGAAATGGACTTGTCATGTTTATGCCGCTGTTGCACAGGTCTCAGTTAAACAGATGGATGACAAGTAACATGATCAAAGGAACATTTGTTTTGGTGTATATTAATGGGGTCTAAAACAGTGTGGGAAAACTTTATCATAAGTCTGTAATATATATAAAAATACTTTTTTTCTGGAAGACATATATGAGGCTAATTTACTTGTGTGAAGAAGCATTATACACTTGCATGTTCTCTGATTTCTATCATGAAGTATTTCTGGGTTTTTTTCTTTCCTAAGAGACCACTTGCTGTTGAGTTTTTTGCAGGGTACTCTAGACTGCTAGGATAGGTTCTTCACTTTGTGAATTCAAAAAGCAGTACCTTTCCTAGAAAAGAATCTAGACAAGTAGTAACTTGGCTTTTCCAGGAAGATGGGAATTTATTCCTTTGTTCAATACTAATTAGCTTCCAATTGTAAATAGTAATATAAACCATGTAAAAAATTCTTTGTAAACATGTTAGTATATCAGATGTTAGCTCTGGAGTTTTCTCTGGCATGTCAACAACGCTGATATTTAGATCACTTTTTAAAGCATCCTTCTGGAGGCTGAAAGACCTGAGAGTTGAGAAGGACAAGACCTCAACACCATTCCAGGGTGCTGGCACCTGGCAGATCCTTTGGAAAATATCTAGAATATGCTCTGAGTTGTAAAACCTCTATGGAAAATATTGTTGTTACTTTATTATTTCTTCTTTTTCTGAATTTTTATTACCAACAATAAAGTAATACTGTTTCAGAGTACACTATGGAAAGAAATTAAGGTATTTATTAAGAATGAAAACTGGTTTAACTACTAGTTGCTAAATGGCTTGACAATGTTTGTTTTTCTTCAAAGTTTCCAGGATTTATTTATTCCTTTTTAACGTATTTAGCACAACTCATGAGGAAGGGCAGATAACATGAACCAGTTTATTATTCATTAGCAAATATTTTAAACTACTGGAATGTTGCTGTTAAAAAGAAATTCATTACTATTACTACATAAAGTAGTATTTTTTTATACTTGTGGTTGGAAGATTTGCTTGAGGCAGTATCGCTGCATTTTAAATCAAACAATACTATTTTTTGAAGTACCATATTCTGTGATTAAAATAAAAAATTGCCTTTAATAAGATTTTATTTCATTAAGACTGACTGGAAATGAAAGAAGTACTAAGATGTAGGTTTTGAGGCTTTTTTTCTGCCTTGTATTATGTGAAGGAGCACATTTGGTCTAATAGGCTTTGCCTTCAATGTTACTAGTAGGTTCTGCTTAGCTTTGAACAGGCATATTCTTGTTTATAGCTTGAGTAGGTAACCAAAATAGTTTAAATTCAGTGACATGCTAAGATCTATTTATTATTATTAACCAACAAACTGTATGTTTTCACCATGCAGACTCCAAAGCCTATTGCAACTACAGTTTCACCGATGCAAGTATTTTGAATAATAATATAGTCTTTTGATGATCAAATTAGATTGGAATATGTTACTCATAAGAGTTAGCCTTTTGGAATTAGACTAGAAGACACAGTTAGATGAGGAATAGCAGAAATTTTAAAGGTAAATGACAAGAAATATGTTAAATAATTTATTTTTTCTTGGGTACCGTGTGGAAGATTTTTTACCCTATTTCCACTTTTTTGGTTTACTTTCTTTTTCAGTATTACATTTTCTACTATTCTGTTTTAAATGAAAGGGGAAAAAGAGGAAAAGGGACAAAGGGGCAACTTAAATATTGTTTCTTTGCAATAGGGTATAAGAAAGGGGAGAATTCAAACTAAGTCATCCGTCCCAACCGTGTATATCAATCCCAGTAAAAATCAACCGAATCGTCTTCAGAAAATCCATCTAGTCCTGACATCTACCTAATGTTGCCCCATTGGAGAAGTCAGAAATTTCGCGAACATTTAATCAAACCAAGCTAAAAACAATAGATATGAGCTTGCTGAACTATGATTCCTTGTGTACAGCTACTTGGGTTCAAGTAGAATACAAACAAAATACTTCATTATTGTATTTCAGAGGCATAGGCTCAGATATCAGAATGCTTCTTTCAGTAATCTTGTTACAAAAGCTGTGAACTGAAGTGAAAGGAAAGGTTAAACATATTTCTTGGGTTTGATTTGGTTTGAGGTTTTTTTTTTAACTGGGCACACAGAAAAATCAGAAATTTCCAGAAAAGTTCAAGGTGCCATTAGGGAACAGATGGTAAGAGTTTAATTGTTTTTCATTCTTGACGAAAAACCGAAGAGGTTTGAGATTATTTTCTTTTTTTTAAAGTCATTGTTGAGTTTTGAAGCCTGTAATAATGTGTGAGCTGCCCTTTCTGAGACCTGGACTATTGTGCTTTGACTATCTCCAAGGAGATATACACATGGTTCTGTTCTGCTTCTTTTTCCTCTGTAAAGTAATGTATTTAATAGCTCTCAAGTGTAAATGAGTAACAATGGCCTGTCCTTTTCTAAGATTTGGAATACTTAACTTCTTCAGATATAAGACAGAACAAGTATGTAGTGAGACACATAAGATTGGTGAAATCTTTTCAGAAATGCAACAATTCTACCCTTGTGAATAGTGCTTTTTACAAATACCGCTATGAAACTGTTTGCTACAATATATTTTGTGCTGTATTACTGAGATACCTCCTTTGTCATTCCATTTATCAGTTCAGAAGAAACCGGTATCTGGTTTTTATATGAGGCCTTCTGTTTGCCACCAATGTATTTAATTCCCTATGATTGCTACAATTTGTTTGTATGCTGCTTTAATTTGTGTTATTGAAACTTGCTCTTGACATTAAAGTACTTGAGATTCTTGATTCTGTTCGGGGTATGATAGTTTTTCTCAGAACCTGTATTCCAATTAGAAAAACACTCTCAGTACTAGACAGAGAAACGTCTTCACGATAAAGAAAGGAAAGCATCCTCTGTAGAAAAAAACCCCACTTTTTGTTATGGGAACAAACATTTCAGTGAGTTTCCTGCTGTGACATGGGCAGTACAGCCTTTTGGTCCTCAAAGACTGAAAAGCCCTGTTGTATGAAATTACTAAGGAATTACAATCAAAGTCTTTCTTCAAACTGTAAACAGGGAATTTTATTGCAATAACAAAAACCAAATCTTGTGCTAAAACTTTACACATTGGGTGCTTTCTTCTGCTACTTTCAGGATTTATAAAATCTTACCACCTGGAAAGCTATAAAGATAGAATACTCCATCTCCTCCCTGAGAAACTGCAGCTTGAGGAGAATGAACTTGTTTTACTTTGATGTCTTGTGCTGCTATTTGTGTGTTTTAGAAAATGAAATTATTCATTTCAGATGAATGAGGATTCTTAATATCCTGTCAGTATTCATCCACCAAAAGGGGTCCCGTTGACTTCAGTGGCTTCTGGGCCTCAGGTGCTGCAGTCATGTGCAGATATGTGGCAGTTACTCTCTTACCGGGGGCACTACAGTAAATCCTACTCCTTTTGCTGTGTGTCAGAGCAGAAGAAAGAAGGTAATGAAGGTGTCACTTGGGCTGATGGACAACTGACACTTTTTCAGTTTTCCAAAAGGTTAAAAAATTCCTCTAAGTGAATTAGCAGTCTCTTCCTCTAAATAAATGCAATAGGAGGAAATACAAATTCTCTTTTTTCCTTTTTCCTCTAGAATTTACCACTGATTGAGTCTGTCAGCCTTACTGCTCACAAAACATGAGTGTTGCAATGGAAGAAGATGGTCTGCTTGGGAAGGAGTTGAATCTCAGCCAGAGACAGAGCAGTTTGGAGGTCAGGAGGGTTATATGCACATGTTGAGACAGGAAGGTGTGCAAATGGTGTAAAGGAACAAGAGGAAACTAAAAGGTGCATCCTGCTAGCGAGAAAAGGCATTTAAAGAAACACATCCTTGTATATATAAGTATTTCTGATTGGATGTACAGTCTCCTGCTGAACTGTGGGGCTGTTGACCACTGCTGTTTTGCTGTCTGGAATGCTGGGCTGGTAAGTTAGTTACATAGGGGCACTTCAGTGTAACTCCAAATGTTAGCCCCATGAATATCAATCTCTATGTGAAAATCTATAGGCAGATGATGCTTTGTCCCATGACAGACTTGGAAACTCTAATTCTGTGGCTGCAAAAAAGACATAGTCATGAATGTGATCAAATATGCTGGGAGCTGAGAAATCCACTAAACAAAGTCAGAGACATACAAAGGTTCAGCAGTCCTCCTAAAACTTTGATTTACACAGAGATTTTGGTTATGCAGCTCCTAGCTCCTTTTAAGCTGTCTAGAACATTCCCAAACAATAATAATCTTTTCCTTGAGATTATACTTCTGACTATGACCAAACCTTTTGTCATTGAGGATAGCTACAGTTTTGCTTTGATGGTGAACTTCCTTCCTCTTGGCTGAGAAACCTATAGATCAACTTGCCAAGTTTGTTTAGATTAGGAAATACAGGGAAAGGAGAGAAATGCAATTTTATCTTTAGGAAATGTTTCTTCAGAGAGAAGAAGAAAGGAAAGGAAATGTTTCTTCAAAGAAAGAAATCTATCCTTCATCATTTGATGCTTAGTGCTTGGGGGGATGTCAATCTTTTTCTTGGGGACTAAATATGACACACAGTTTTGTTTACAGTAGTGTTATGAGACAGCATTAGACATAGTTATGTGTGTTGATGTACTTTTAATGAAGAAAGGTAAATACTTATTAGCTGTAGAAATGTTTTACTCACACCCATAATGCCTATCCTTATCCTTTCATAGCATGTGCTATGATAATGTTGGAGCTTTTAAAAGATTAGAATTGGCTACTGAGATACCTGTTATGCAATGCAGTGCATCTGTTATGTATCCATACTTCCTCAAACTTTTGGCCTAGAGATTTCTTTGCTCAGTCTTTTCCAGCACTGAGGTTTTTACTTTTGAGAGTTTAAGAAAATTATTTCAACACTTTTTAATTACACTGGGAAATAAGAGTTTCCTCATTTAATGCAGCTGCTTGTTACAGATAGCAAGAAAAAACAAATAAAGTGAAACCAACCTTAGGACTGAAGTCTTACTCTGAGGAACATGTAAGGCAGGATCTTACAACTATCTATGACTAATCACAGGCTAAAAGCTGCAGTTCAGAAACTTGTTGGGCTGATTTTACGATGATTACAGTCTCTATTGCAGCACTTCATCAATGAAACTACAAGGTATTATTTTCCTAGAAACAGAAATAGCAGGCTTTGCTTCATCTTCTTTGATATGGGAAGTTTTCAGAGACCAGGTCTTCTGTGGAATCTTTTGTCTGTTGGTGAGATAATATTATATGTAAACAATCCAGAAGTGTAACGGAGGCTGGTACCCACTGCGCTTCACAAACTCAAGGTTTTGGTTCTTATTTATTTAGCCATAGGTAATTATGGGATAGCATTTTGTATGACTGCCCCACCTAATATCTAGATAGGACCAAAAAATCTGCAGGACACTGTGGTTACCTGCCTGCTTCTTCACACAACATGTAAACCAATAGTGCTTTCTCAAAACCTGCAGCAGCACAGAACTGTGCAAAATCTCCCCATTTCACACAGCTGTGGAATGGTACAGTAAGGGAAAGGGGCATAGTAGGGGATCCCCAGGTGCTCCCAGGAGAATGCTGTTATTGCAGCGTGCAGCAGCTCTATTTCTGTGACTTTCCCTGTTCCTGGATTCGATCAAGAGCTGAAGCTGAGTGAGCAGCACAAGTCCCCTGCAACACAGATGCAACACTAGTTGTATTGTCTAGGTATCCTCCTTCCCCTGCCTCGTCAGCAGGTTGGAGTGGGGTTTAGCCGTGTGAAATAGTGCAGGGAGATTAGGCATGGGCAGGGGAGATATTTAGAGGAAATGTAAGTGAAAGAAGAGTAATCATTGCCCATATTTGTGTTATTCAGTATTCTCGTGAGAAAAATTGAATAAGAGAAATAAATCAGTAAATGCTGCCTTACTAAAACATCTCAGCGTACTCTGCAGAACTATACCCTCTGTTTCCACCAAAAAAAAAAATAGTTCAAATGCACTTGACTCTTTTTCTGTCTCCTGTATTTTTTGTTAGAAGAATAATAGTACCAATCAAGTCTTGTTTCCTTAATGGTTATTGTCATATCTGATAACTATCACAAAGAGAAGAAATGATTTGTTTTGCGTATTTTAGGCTGTTAACATCCTTTGCTTGTCAAATTCTGCAATACTACAGACAAGACTGTCACTCTGTATTAATTTGCCCCTCAGCAAAACAAAGGTACATGCTGTGCTAAATGTAAAGCTGGAGTGACAGAATCCTTTATGTGACAAAAATAAATACATCCATGCCACTTTGAAATCAGCAGTATTCTCTGGCATGATTTCACAGGTGCTAGTGCAGGTTAAAGGAGGAAGTAAGAGAGAGAGCTCATTGATTTTGCTTGCATATCTGTGCACCTATACTGATTATAAACTTGCCAATAAAAGGTCAAGCATAAAATTATTTCCTCAGAGCAGCTGTCTTCAGAGGTTTGAATTAACATAGATGGAGAGTGCTATAGGAAAAAAAAAAGTTCATTTTACCCTAATTGGATTAAGATAAGTCTCACACATACTGCAAGTCCAAACTGCTGGGTTGACGAAAGGGATTAATTTATGTGCCTCTTGTCAGGTTGTTGACTAATAACGTATTGATCGGATCTGTAAGATATGCAGCATGTCTGTCAGAAGGGGAGACACTCTGGAATTGAAAATTGCTAGCATATCTGACATGATCAAAGCTACATTAACACTATTAAGCAGCAATAAGTAGGATGTGGCAAATATGAGATGCAGAGTTTTATGTCACACGTCTTGGAGCAAAAATTATAACCAGGCATAATACTCAACCTCAGCACTGAGTGACTGATATGTGTAGTTCCTCGCTTTTTTTCCCTCTGCTTTTCTTTTATGTGTTCCTTCAGACATATTGAACTACCATGGTTTAATCCCAGAGGAGCCTGCAGGTGGTATTGTCCTTGCATTGAGGAGTTATTAAATTCTTAAGGTCACCATAAAAAAGGTTCCATTAAATTGAGTTAATAAAAACATTGGGCAAAGGTTTGCTAAGAGTGCAGGTGTCAAAGCCTTGGGAATTGGGCTGTCTCTTACAACATCAGGCTAAAAGAATATTTAAAAATATATCACAATATGAAGATGCCAGAAATGCCGCTTCTGAGAAGGTTTGGCTTGGGTGGGATAGAGACACCTGTGATTCAGTGAAGGAAATATCCTATTTAATATTCACATATTTTCATAGGGATGGGCTCCAGCAATTTTCACTGATGAGAGGGTTAAACATCCTACAAATAAATACTAACCTTTCTGTTGTTGCCTTCACATATGTATGCACAGGGAGACACAAAGATAAATAGGTGGACATAAAAATGCAGATTAGAGATATAGATCTGTGGGTGATCTGTTGTTAACCCCTGTTTTGTACTTAATAAGGATGACTGAGCCTGCTGTTTTCCAATAATACTAAAACATTCAGAATGGTTTTCACTCTGTGAAGCTCCTGAAAAAGAGCAGGATTTAAAATTATTGAAAGCCAATTTCTTTAACAGACTCTGAGATGAGGCCTTTGATGAGAAAAATAATCATAAATCGCTCTTCTCTTTTTTAATATGAATGATGACTCTCTTTAAATGTTAGCATGAGATTCCAGCCCCACTGAGGTAAATAGCAAAGCCTCCATTTACCTCAGCACAACGCAGATTTCAACACAAGAAAATGCAGGTAGTTTTGCTGAAATATTTTGTCATGTTTTTAAAATGAATAGCTGATGCTATTTTCAACCCCAAAAATCTTAAGACAAGATGAATTAAAAATTTTGTTGTATTTATTGGGCAGCAAATGAAGTAAAGGGAAATTGCTATATTAGTGATATAGAATCAATATCTCTAAGGCTTTAATTTCAGATGACAGGACATGTAATAAATTACATATTTAATTATATTAAATGATACACTTATTTTATGTACTGGATATGAATTGTTATAGCATAGTTTTTAATCATCAGCTCCTTCCCTAATAAGCATGATAGATTTACACTTATTCATTGGGATTATTTTTTAATTGAAGCATTGTAGCATCTATAATATATGAGGGTCTTTTTTTAAGGGACCATTTTGGATGCTATTAATTTGTCCGTTTGCTCATTAGAGTTTGAGACATTTTAGACATCAGGTATAAAATTGATAGCAATTCTACTCACAAATAGAAGCATTTCAATTTCATGCAAATGTTAAGCATAGCAAACTCTCTGTTGTTTAATGAATGAACGAATACCATGAGACCTGATGCAGTACGTGTTAATAATGGAAACTGATATAAATAAAATAGTAATAAACACAACTCAGAAACGTGTTATGGGTGGAATTCAACCCAATCAGGTAGAATTGATTTGGCAATCCCCATAACTGCTAAACTCAGAAAAGTTTCCTGCATTTTTCATACACTTTCAAACGGGAGATTTAATTTGATGCCCGCTTTTTTTTTCTGGAAATGTGTCAATTTAGCCCTTGTCCTTAGTTATGACCTCATATTAACTCAGACTACTTCTGACTGAAATAACAGTTTGGATATTCTTTCCACATTTCCAGTCACAAGTGCATACATCTCAGAAGTTTCTGCAAGTTAATAAATTCTCTAATGGTATTCAGAAAGCAAAACTAGCAATTATTAAAGAGAGCATATGGCAGGTGCCTTAAAACTCCAGGATGACACTAAAGCATATGACTTCAGCTCATTATAAGTATTTTCTAGGTTCTTCTTAATTGCTCCAGTAATTAAAAATTCACCAAAGATTGTGAAAATGCCAAAACACAAAAAAATTTTCTTAATGCATATATTGCAATATTGCATGTAATGAAAGGTATCTATTTTTTAAATGTCAGATTCAGTAACTTAGTCATTTATGTAGTTATACGTTTTTGTCATTTTTTTACATTTGCTTTTCACTTAAAGAAATTAGATGTTTGAGCATTAAGGTAAAGTGTAAACAAAAATAATTTAACTAAGATTGTCATTGGAAGGAAGAGTAACGTGCAATAGAGGAAAGATTATATCTGTGAAAGCTATGTGAATAGTTAACCATAATGAGAATTCCATCTCTGGTCAATGAAGAGCCTGAAAAAGTTCTGTTGAAATAGTTTACGAATAGTCTTTAAAAACTTTGTGATGTCTTCTGATATTTCATCAAAACCTCTGATGTTAAAAAATAACTTCAGGATCAATGTGAGGAGTGTGCGTGAGAGGCAGAGTTTGAACATGAAGACTGGGTTTGTAATAAACAGTGTTGGTTTTCTATGTGAAATTGGCATCTGAAATGCAAGCCTTTAAATGTTTAGTGGTACCAGAGGTTAAGTAATAGGCTTGAGGAAACAGTTATTTAAAAACCAATATGATCTGAAATGCACGGCAGCATAACCATTGCAAATTTTCTTTCAAGAGAAAGTTTACTTATGTGTTTAATCAATCCTAGCTGTAAGGAAATTAAGGGAATAGTGCAAACAGAAGAAAACAAAATTCTTTATTAAAGAAAAAAAGAAAAAAAATTACAAATAACTGAGCTTTTAAGAGGTTTAAAATAATTGGTTTGTGGGAGCTGAAAGGTAAAGAGAGAGAAGTGATTAAGCAATATTTTATTTACATAGAGCCATTTACAACCTCTAGTCCTCCAGTTGAACAGAAAAACTAAAAATTGCATTATGAAACTAAACACTGCACCTAGAACGATTGTACATGTAGTGCTTGCCGGACATCCAGAAAATGAGGAGACTGTAATTAGTTGGGAAGAAATGGTGTAGGTACCATGTCTGCTTTGTAAAACTGTTTAACTGTGTTTATGTGTAACATAAGCAATCAACGTTATTGTTCAGCTGACACTTCTGAAGAGACCCAGAGTCTCTGGAAGTGTAGTTTAGATCTATCAGAGATATGGGGGATTCTGCTGTTTCGAGCCATGCACTGGGAGGATGAAACCACGACTTCAGTGTGAGAAGGTGCCATAGCACAGTAGCAGCAGCTCTTCTCTAGGAACAAGTTTAAAAAGAAGAAGTGGAAGCAATTGAGATTCTCCTCCGTTCTCTGTGAGTATGTGTACTGGGAATGACTGTGTGTTCATATCCCCTTCAGCTATAGCTATAGCCAATCAGCTATAGCTACGTGCTCTCATATTTAACTCTTTAAGACATATTTTGCCTGTAGCTGGGATGGTGGTCATGTGGCAAAGTCACAATTTGCATGGTTTGACTTTTGAATTAAATTAGAGCTTGATGGCTATGGTTCTAAATAAATATAAGTGGATCTATTAATGTAGAAAATTGAAATCCACAGAAAAAAACTTAATCTTATCAGCAAAGAGTGAATTTGTTATTTTTTTTTCAAAAAGAAGGTTATTATTTTTTACCACATTCGAGGTGTAGAACTTCATTGAAGGCGCTTATGAATGTGCCAGTCAAACTTGAAACCGATAAGAAATCAAAAGGTCTGATGATGATACTTTTTAATTTAAGATAAAGATATGTAAACTACTGCCAGGTAACTCAAATGTTTATCTGAGGAATTTTTAATGTCTTCCAAAGCAGCAGTAAATCTTTAGTCTTTCACACATACCTCATTGATTATCCCAAATCCATATGCAATGATTTTTGTGCTGTTCCTAAGTACTCAAGAAAATCATGTTCACTTTTAACTGTGTTTTCTTTAATTTTTCAGTTTTATCACATAAATTATGATGACGTACATTGTAATTTCACAGTTTTATCACATAAATTGTGTCTTAACACTGTGATTACTTTCTTAGCAGATAAGCTTAAATATTCATGCAAGCTCATTGCTTTTTTCTCTTCTTTTCTGACAAGGTACTACTTTGTATATCACCATTAATCATGTATATCTGAACAATCCGTTCCTTAAAACATTCGTTCTTATTTCACGTCTCTGCATACCTTTCTAAAAGGAGTGTAATGAGTTTCCTATCAGTGATTCTGGGGCAATCACTGAATTCCCCAAGGTATTCATAGATATCAGTGTTACCAAAAATATCGTGTTTCTGATTGGTATTAACTTTTGAACAGTGTCTGACATCATATTTTCCCCTACAGACTTCAGTCTAAGATACTAGCTTCTGCTGATTCAGGTTTATAGAGACCACAGTTGAAACCCTCCATCTGGCATAATGATTTTCTCTTGGGGGAAGGATCATACAGTAGAATATGGTTGTAACCCAACATTTCAGTATGGCCTACTACTGATAACACAGTTTACGGTGCATTTCTACTCAGCAATCATGAACTAGGCTGTGTGGTTTCTTAACATACACCAACTTTTCTTTACCAAGCATTAAATGAGGCATTTCCTTTCTTCTGAATAGAGAAAGGTGACTTCAAATAGGGGAAATGAATTGATAGTAATGCACTTACTGTTCCTAAACCATGAACAAAAAATTCAATGGATACAGCAGGACATTTGTTAGAGAAATTGTCCTTGCTTCTTACTCCCTTCAGGTTTCTCTGGTCTTTATTGGAACCACCTCTGAATTTTCATTTCACTCTGTTCTTTTGTTACTGCTACCCTCTTACAAATGTAAGAACTTACTTTCTGTATTTGGTTATATTTGTCTGTATGTGTTTATGGAGAAAGAACTGGCCAAAGGGAGGGGTTTTTGTGATCTTGGAGTGTGCCATGGTAGAACATTATTCACTTGATTTGAGAGTGATGGATTTCATTACTTTCTTCATCTTGTCTACAGCTTCCAAATATCTGGTAGATGCCTCCCCAGTATTGATTGTGTGTATTGTACCAACATCTTGTTCACAAGCTCAGATCCTCTAGCAGGCTTTTTGTAGTGTACTTACTGCTTCACTGAGTAATGGTGTTATGTCTTTTCCCCTTGCTTTTATATATTACTAAAGGCTTTGTTACCAGAACAAGAACTAAGACTGCTTTAAGAAATATTTTTAGTAGGGCTGTATTTGCCAAATACGCAAATGTTAAAGGTGGACCTTGCCACAGATATCTTTCAGTCAAGGAGCAAAATTAACTAGATAGTGGAGGAAAGAAATGAAACATGGAACTGTTAGCATTAATGTTCTGTGGTTGCTGTAAAATTCAGAGATATTCATGTTCTTTGCCTCGTACATATTAGGAGAACAATGAGAGGACAACAAATATCTCCTCCTGAATTATGGTGTCAGACAATGATGGGGGGAAAGGTGTGGTTACATGTAAAATCAGAATCGCCCTCAGTGTCTTCAAGGTTCTTTCAGAAAAGGATTTTCTGTTTTTTCTCATGATCCCCTGAGATCTTTAAGCCTTGCAGAAAGTAGAGGTTTCAGCAGCAGCCAGCAAGTCTGTCAGATGTATTTTACTCATGTCCCGACCTGTACAATGTCTGATCTGACACATCCCTTGGCAGTTATGGATGTCTGGCCCTTTTCCACCCTGTAACTCTGCTAGCAGCTTGTCATACATGGTACCAACACATACAACACAAAGAGCATACCACACCATTGGAGTGATGGAAACAATTGCCTGTGATAACATGGAAATGGGCATTATGATCCAGGAGATCCTTTTCATGTCTTTTGTTTTCTTTTAACAGATGGGATTCTGGCTTCAGATTAGTATATTCTGAATAGAGACCTAACAACTTCTTAGGAGGTGAAGCACACCCTTGGCTCCAACTGACTTGTTAGACTAGAGGCTTTGCAAGCATTAGCCATTTCAGATGGCCAAGAGCCAAATCTTTCCTTTCTCTATTGCATTGCCCCTCCCTGTGTGAGCCCAGTCACTAATGCTGTCACCCTCTTCAGTGCTTTCTTTCTCCTTTCACCAGCTAAACTTGCTTTGTTCCTTGACCATGACCACACAAACAGCACCTGTTTCTAGAACTTCAGCTTTTTGCTTCTTGGAGTTCTACAAACTGGCTATGGGACAGGGTAGCCCTTGAAGCTGGGTGCATTCACTGCCTTTCTCTGACTAGCAATTCCTGCCCTTCTCAGCATTAGCAGAGTGTGTCTCATATGCACCAGAATTTCTGTTTCTTCCCAGGAGGGACCAGACCTGGCCTCCCTGTGGGTGAGGTCACATCTGGAACATTGGAAATTATGTATGATTTTTTTTTTCCCACGTACACTGAAACTCTGTGTCCTAGATGTAAGAATTTGTCCTGGCCTGTGGTGGAAATGTGTAGGGAGTCACAGAACAGGAGGGGAGCTTTGGTACTGCGATGAAGTTAGTAGTGAGCCGCCTTATTTAGAGGAACATTGTTGAAAGGCCCATGCCAAAGCCACAATGTGGTTGTCAGTCATGTTTCTCAAAGTGCTTCCTTTGGTCTCTTTAGACAGAGGTGCATAAAAAACACTCACAAAAGAGATGAGATTGCTGCTGGCCCTTTAACTGCTCTTCATCTGCTTTACAGCTACTGCTTTTATATCTCTGTAACTTTTTTTTGAGCTCTGGCAAATTGTACTCTTGTTCCTTTTGTCTTTGTGCAGTGTCCTCCTGCACTTGCCTTAGGCTCACCTTAGGTGCTGCTCCATATGGCTAACTGTTCTTAATGTATTTTTCAGCATTCTCTCTTCTAGGTTACTCTTCAAAATACTCCTATTCCGGAAGCTGTGTAGACAAGTGCTTTGTTGCACTGAGATGGCAGCTGCACTTGGACAACTGCAAGGTATAACCACAGGAGCTCTGTGGTGAGTTGACCCTGATGTGCAGCTAAGACCTCTCCCAGTTGCTCATTGCCTCTCCCCTGCCTCCCCTTCCCCAGCAGCAAAGGAAATGGAATCAGAAAGGCAAAACATTTGTAGGTCGAGATGAAGACATGTTAATAAGAGAAGAAAGAAAAAAAACACATAAACCCTACATAATACAAAGCCAATCACTCACTGCCTTGCACCAGACTTGAGGACACATTGTGTAATATATAAACACAAAAATTACAGAAGCAGCATTTCCAGCTCTAGGTTCACTGATGTCTTTTGCTCTGCATTGTCCCTGAGCTTATAGAATACATCTGTCACTCTGACAGAGCAGTAGGAAAAAAACCTCCACAATTAGGTTTTTTTAATAGTGTTTAATAGTTAATGTTTTCTGAGGTTTTCTGTACCATGCTAATGCTGACATCTTTGTCAACCACTGTTCACAGAAGATGTATTTCTGTCATTATTTTTATCTAAGTAAATGCTTGGTAATGGGGCAGTTAGTGGTTGAACATTCAGGGAAGCCTGTTTAAATATATATTTTATGATTAGGTTAAGGCTGAGTATGAGCCAATGCTGAATTCAGGTGTCATTTCACTTTTTCCTGAAATTACTACCTTGTATTATTGAACTTTGTATTACAAGACTCCTAAAGGGCTTTAGCACTGTTTGCTGCTAAGTTTCAGCCATAGGACTCATGTTCAGTACGTAAGAATTTATCTGAATTTTAAGTGCTGTATAAAGATTTATGAAAACATAAAGCATTTTAATTTTTTATATTGTAATTAATGATTTAAAATAGTCAATTACATAACCTTTAAAAAAATTATTCTGAAATCAGCTTTGTGTTAGGCAGTTAACTTTGGGCACAAATATTTGAATAATTTGGTTAAGCAGTGTCCACACTATGGTGAAATTTGGGTTCTCTGGATCCTTCTGCCCATGAGAAATTACTGATTTGGGTTTTTTTCTAATTCCAATCAAAATCTAGTATTAGTTTCAGGAAGTATTAATACTGTGTATTTTATTTTGCTTTGAGGTACTGTGCAGAACACTACAGTTTTCAATTAATATAGATTGCCATGGTAGCTTTGAGATTTTTGGAGAGTGCTGATTTTTTTTTTCCCCTCTCCATGTTAATAATGAAAAAGTCTTTTAGCTCCTTGATTCTTGGGTTACTTCTGTGGAAAGGGAAATGCTATATCTGGTAGACAATAATATTGGCTTTCTAGGGCAGGTGATTAATTAATGCAGGTTTTTTGTTTCAGATCTAATAATAATTTTTATTTTGCTTCTCAATGCCATTGTAAAATCCCAGAAGACCTTTACTGAAACAGGAATGAAACAAGTTAGCAGGTGTTATTAAGAGAACACGTCTGTTGCTTTTGCAAAATGCCAGAAGTTGATTGCAGACCAAGTGGGGAAGACCTATGAGATCCTTCCAGTGTACACAAAAGGAATGAACCCATAATTAAATTACAGTTAAACACAGATGGTTATTTTACAGCAGGTGCTCAACTTTGAAAGTGTATATCTGGACTATTTTTGTTCCAACATGGTGTTCGGTCCCTGTTGGGTTTCTGGCATCATTTTATGGTTAGATAAAAATATTCCTTTGTATACTACTTTTTTTTTTTTTTCCAGAATACAAAGCTATCAAGTGCTACTGTGTTGTAGAGGAAAGCTACAAGAAAAACATCAAGTAAAGATTAAACATAGCACAGGGAAAAATAAATATTAGATTATGAAAAGGATATCTGCATAGAACTGATGAGATCTGGTGGACTAACATGCATAATTAAATCTAAAGCTCACAGTCTGTAGTTATCCAAGGTGAAATAATCACCATGCAAATATTGCAATTAAATGTATCTTTTATTTGAATGCTGAAAAAGATTACACTGGAATGTTAAATCATTGCAAAGCATATTTATATGATTTATTTATGTATAATATAAATATTTCAAGGACTATGTAGTCTTCATATGTGACCTAAGTCATCAAGATGTGAAAAATGCTTCTTAGAAGAACCTCAGTTCGAATTAGAATCACTCCCTTAAGTACCACATGCTGAGATAAATGTCATTTGCATGAAAATCAAATTTGATTTCATATTTTATTTTCAGTTTGATAAAAATCTGTCTCACAGATATTGACATGTTCACAACCATGGGAAAAAAGAAAAGCTGGTAGTACTGTGACTTTGTCTTTTCCAGTATATTCAGATTGCAGATTTAGGTTGATGCTGAGTGAGGTTTTACTGAAATTTGTGACTCTGTTATTACCGTAACATTGTAATTTGTTGAGATGTTGCTGAACTACCTTAGGTTAATAGTTTGTCTTGGGCATATCGATGAGCATCCAGAGGGCATTTAACTTGCTGTAGCCAGTTGCACCAGCCCATATAACTAAACTGGTAACAGAGATGCAGGAGTTGCAGATAGTTTTAAGAGGAGCTTAGGTAAGCTTTCCAGGTCTTTTATTGTTCAGCTCCTGCTTTTAATGTGCACCTCTACCCTCAAGCACAGAGTTAGTTTCTGCAGCCCTGAGGCTGGAGAAATCTCCTGAGATGTCCAAAGAGTGAGAGGAATTTTGATGCCTTTACCAGCTCAAGTACTGCTGAACAAAAGGAGTTCACATTTGCTTGGACAGTAACATGGCTCCTTTCTGTAGCTGATTAACTTACTGTTTCTGGATCTCTAAATATGTCTTTTGTGGGAGGAGTCTGTCTAAATATCCCATTTCATAGGCTAGAGAAATGCACAGAAGGAATGGTAACCCCTTTGACTTATGTGCTTAGCTAAGTATTAAAAATGGTAGTATAAGTAAAAGCAATTTGTTTACAGTGGACATATCATCACTTATGATGCATTTCCTTTCTCAGTTCCCTGGAATGCCCAGCTCTCCCTTCAGGGTCTTCCTAGACTCTGATCCATCACGTGGCCTCCTCTGTGCCCTTATCATTGTGCTGTGCTTTCTGCCTCATGAGAGCTGCAGTGCTCCTCACCCTGCTCTGGTACTGGACCACCGCTTCTAGGGGACACTGTAGAGACCCACCATTGCACTGACCTGGGCTTTGCTTGTGGTTCTAGCTCAAACCCCAGACTGAGTTTTAGGCAAGACTCCAAGACCAAATATTGCTTAGAGGGGAACATTTTCATCCCTAAAAATATTTGTCTTTACCCAGTTTTTGCAGTGACTGGTGCTGTTATTTTTGATACAACTTGGACTGTTTTCTCTTATCCCCTCTGTCACAAGATGACATTTCTGTACATTTACAATTTAACTTTCAAAGACATTCCGTATTAAGCTTTAATGCTTAGAAGGGCCATCTTAGAATTTTGAAAAATATACAAAGCCAGAGAAATATCAACTGCATCTTTATGCATTATGTGTTAAAGTATGTGCTGAGGTGGTTTTAATACTGTATCAACATTTCCTAGTTGCTATTTTCAGCACACATCCTTAATTTTTATTGTAACTGACCTGTAATATTAAGACAATGAGATTGGAGGTTTCTTTCTTCCATGTGAAATATGACAATTTTGCTTGAACATGAACTGTGTGCAATTCAGTCCTTATTTTTGAGATTTGGGATGAGTTGCAGGATTTGTTCTGTTGGAGTTATGGGAAGAGACTACAGTGTTTTGAATTAGTATTTTACAAGGTTGGCTAGCTGGGCATTGTTTCTACTCAGGATTCACCTTTATGGATTTTAAATTAAGATTTGCTTAACCTTATTGAAGCAAACATTATAGTTTTATCATAGGTCAATACAATAAAATGGAAAATGAAATGGTAGCGTGGCAGAAAAAATATTTATAGCATGATAAAATACAAAGCTTTTTTTCCCCTTTCTTTTTTAAGATCAATTCACATCCTTTGCTAATATTTAATCAGTCATACTGACACAGTGATTTACTTGGCATTACCTCTGATGCATTCCACCGAGGCTCTGATTCTTAAATTATTTGTCTTTGAACTCACCGTGACCTATATTCAGTCTTGTGTGGCTGATGAAAATTACTCCTTTACCTTTCACTGCTGATGACTAAACCAACAAGAAAAGAAATATGCATTGACACTCTTAAGACTAGCTACATTAAGCTAGTCTTAAAGTATTAATATATGAGAACTTTTTTGTCCTGTATACTCAATGTTGCTGTAGTGAAGAGCAGGTCAAACAGTATGCATAACTCGTGAGCTTTTGGGTAGATGCAGCCTGACACACTTGTCTCAGCTACAGCAGTGAGAATAGAGATTGCTGCAGTTTGAAAAAATGATCTCCACCTATCAGTGGTCTCTGTGGGAAACTGCCAGGAAAAAAGAGAGCGAAGCAAGTGTGTCACAACACCACTATGATAGACACAATCCAATTACTGGAATATTATGCAGGATAAATGGAACTATTAACACTCATTTTGATTCTTGAACTTTCTATTCTGTTGTTTTCCCTTTGTTATCTTAGTTTTTTCCCATTGAGCTAATGGACATTCTATCTAGAATGAAGGGCTTTTTTTCTCTCTCTGTGTGCTTTACTGCCAGCTGCCATTTCTCATAGCTGGGGAGGAACAAGTCTGTTAAAAATATCAGATGTGGCAAATATTTATTAATCATACATATTTCTAGAGTTTGTAATTGATTACTATATTTACTGAAATCTCAGGCAGACATTTCCCACAGATTAAAAAAAATAAACAAACAGAAATTAAGGCACAGTTTGTAACCTGGATCTGCTTTCCTCTGATGCTGGTACAGCCATCATCAGTGACACAGTGATAGGGATGAAGGTAATGTCTGATGAGCTTTTTGGTGTGGTATTGTGTCTTATACACAAAAGATGTAGCAGCCTGTAGTGACAAAGGAAAGGCAAGGAAATGTGGACTCTGTTTATCTTCTTACTATTTACAATGACAAATGTCACTCTTACAGAAATGTTATTCTTGAAACAGCCCTCTTCAAATCTTGGCTCTGCAAATCCCATGCATGTTTGTCTCCAAGTCCACACAAACAGTTTAGCCATGCTGTGTGGGATTGTGATGAACCTTCATCTACAAATCTTTGTGTTCCCCACCCAAAGAGTGCTGTAAAGTCCTGTGTGGTGTTGCCTACCACAAAGTTCAGCAATGATAGATGATGTGTCAGAGGGCCCTTTCAAAAGGCATTTGGTAAAGAGTGTAGGGCAGGGGCAATCCTCCAGCAGCCCAGGGAATCAATTCTTGGTCATAGGAGGTGGTTTGAAAGCTGCTCAGGGCCCTTGCTTATACGATAAGGAAGAGCTAGAAAATAATCTGTTTAGTGGGATCATTCAGAATGGGAGGAGACTCTGAAAGTCTTCCCTCTGAAAGGAAAAAGTGGTGAGGGTTTTTGCGAGGTTTGTTTCTTACGACAAGATGAACAGACTGCTGAGCATTTGATCCAAAGATAGGAAGAAATGATCAGAGGAGGAATAACTGAAAATCAGACAGCTCTTTAAAGGTGAAGAAATGTGCTGTGATAGAGATCTCTAGACACTGAAACAAGCAGTCTGAAAACTCTGTACCTGCATGGAGAAGGTGCTAGGACAGGTACTGGGAAGCCAATGGACTGCCTGCTTACCCATGAGAAAGTGTCATGGTACAGCCTCCTCTTCTAGCCTGTCCTCATTTATTCTATTTAAAATTACTCTACTGTTGATAACTGCCTTTCAGAAATAAGCTACCTTCCTCTGCAAAATGCCCCAACCTCAGTTGTGTGTCCTTTAACCCTGTCTTTGTTTCTCTTTTTTTGTTCATCATTGCCAAACCTTCCGCTTAGAAACTGAACCTGTCTCAGAGAAATGGTTTCCTGAGTTATTTTTAAAGGAATGTTATACATACTCTCATGACTCTCAGCTGCAGTTAAACAGAAAGGATATGTACATGAAAGACCAAGCACCTTTCATTTTTTTGCCAGAAGTCTTGTCTGCTGGCTGATGTTGCAGCCAAAATTCAGAAACTCTCATCAGATAGGTGTTATACTGAGATTTCTCATATAGTTAGATTCTGCTTTATCACTAATGCATGTCTACTAATACGGTGCATCCCATGCTCTTCTTAGATGTAGAGGTATTGTGTTTGTCTCCCTTTGCTCTCTGGATATATGCTGTAAAGACACCCTACAAGCTGTAACCTTCAACATTTCAGTATGATCTTCTGGGACTGCTGCTCTAGAGTAATTTGTACAATTTAAATGGTTTCAATGCTTTATTGATGAGATGCTCAGTCTCTGCCTTTGTATCTGACTCATAAAATGTTAAACTCTGTTATTATTATATTTTCTCCATTGTTGCCTTTAATTAAATTGTAAAGCTGTCATCTTTGTGTACTTGGCTCCCAAAGGGGGAATTAAAGCTAGACAAAGTATTACTGACAATATTGTCAGAAGAGAGATGTGGAGATACTACGTTCATGGTAATAATAGAAAAGGAATTCCCAAAGCTGGCTTGTAATGTGTACGCCATTCCCATTCACACTGCAGGGCCCGTAGCTCACTACTTCTTTTGGGTAAAGAGAATGACAGTACAATTTAATTGGTTCTAATTTCTTAGCAGCACAAAATCTTCTCTAGATAGCTCTATGGAAAACACAGGTGGTCTGCAACCTTCAGCCTGAGGCTGTGAGGGGCTGATATGGTCTACTGGAAGGTACACCTACCACTGCTTCTGATAACTGCCTCTTACCAGAAGCTATGCACAGCTTTTGTAAGGGAGGAAAGTAAAGTTGTATTTAAAGAAGTGAGCTTTTCCATAAAAAAAACAAACCAAAACTTTAGAAATCTAATTCCTTGGTTTTATTCCTGATTTTGGGAAAATTAGACCTAGCTTTGCTGTTGTTTTGCTTGGGAGTGGTATTTTGAAAGGTATCAGGGAGCTGACTAACCACTACTTCATTAGGATGCTTGTAGGAAACAGTTTGTCTGGGTATAGCAAGCACTCAGAGGAAACAGTGATTTCCAAATGGATTCTGGGAACATATGGAGTTATTTGTATGCAGCATATTGAAATGTAGGGCATGAAAACAGGACAGGAGAAATATCATCTCCACGTCTATCTGTTCCTGTGCTCAAAGTCTTGTTTTGGGCAAAAGGAAGAACACACCAGGTGTACAAAGCCAAGAATGTATTGTTAGTTTAATTAAAAGTCTGGTCAAAATACAGCAGTGATTACTAGTTTAGTTAAAATAATACTACTGTGCACAGCATTACATTAATTAGGTAACTTAGCTACATTTACCTCTAAAAGTTAGGAAAAAACCCACCATGAGTTACCAAACCTTTTAACCTTTTGCTATTTTGCTTAACCTGCTGCTTCTCTTCCAGGTCCAGAGGTGATCTCAGGATCACAATGTGCTGCCAGCAGCCTGGAGAAATGATATGTTACTGGCCCTGGGAGGAACCAAATGTTACTGATGGAGGTTTCTTTCTCCTCCTCTTTGCTGGGAGAGTCATACTGATGTTTGCTCCTCTCTCCAAAGGTTTGGTCATTTCCATGTTTTTCACAACACCTCACTCTTCCTTGGGCTGCAGCTCCATATTCCACTGAGTTTCGGAGATATGAAAACAAAATTACCTTTAATTGACAATTTTCATATGCAAAGAAAAATATTGCACAGATAAAAGCCAACATACTGCAACTCCAAAACATTTCTTCTAAATCTAAACAAAGCACCTAAATTAATGCATAAATGGTTATTTAGAAGGCACTTTCTAGCTATATTTCATCACTTTATTGTACTCTGTAATAAGCACAAGTTATGAAAAGTGTGATTTTTGTAGAATATAATACATCAATTCCAATTTGCTTTAATTTGATATTGTAAATCACTCCTCTTTTGTAGCTTGAGTAACACACTTAAATTTACATTAGAGACTTTTAAGATACATTTACATCAATAGTGGTATTTTAACAATATTATAATTTGCAGCAGCTTTTAATTACTGTGCTTGGGGATGTGTTTGCCTGAATAAAATAGATCCCTATAATATCCATACTAAGTTGTTTAATACTTGGACTGTTGACTGAATCACTGATGAGAGGCATAGCATGTTCTCTGAGGTAATTGGTTGATGAATCTGCAGTCTTAAATTTATACAATCTGATTAGTTCCACTGACAGATAATTGGTAATTAGATGGTACACAAAATGTCATTTTCTTCCATGCTTCATCTTTCAATCTTATTTCACAAATAGCATTTGTTGGAATATAAAATCATAGGCTAACATGAAAACAGCTTTATATCCTAGATAATGCCATGGAATAGAGAATTTGGATTGATTGATATAATTTTTTATACTGATGGTAACAATTAATTTATTCCTTTGAAAGAAAATGTGATTTAGGCTTATTTTTCACCATAACATCTTAAAGACAGATCATGTAAAATGCAAACCTTTCCTCTTGCAGGAAGAACACATTCAGTGACACTGCCTGTGGTGTTTGTCATGTTCCATTTTGGGGTTTATTGTTTTTTATTAAAACCCGTTCTCTTTTTAAGGTTTTCACAATGGATTATTTTGATTTATATGAAGATCTTATTGAAAGTTTGAGATATCCACTACTGGTTAGATTTAAGACAAATTACTGTAAAATTTGCTTTTTGGCGTAGCAGAACAGTGGTGCTTGTCCCATTATTTCAACAGGATAAGACAGCAGTTTCATTAATTTGGAGATCAACAGTAACTGAAATTACCTTTAGACTGCTTAACTTTTTTATTTCTTACTGAACGCTATTCTAAGCTGTGACTGGCATCAGGAAATCAAGGAAAGGAAACATTGCTTAGTAGGGAAGACTGTTAAAACTCCAGGTTCTGAGCTTGGCTTCAAAAGTGTGTTAGCAAACAATTCATTGCTGGACAAAAAAAAATCAGACTTGCAAAATAAATAAGAAATGATTTGACAAAGAGTAGAGTGAAATGAGTGAGGGAAAAGTTAAATTATTTGAGCTGTGCTAAATCTAAAAGGCAATAAAATCCAGGTGCAGGGGAAGTTAACGTGAGGTTCTTGAATTCCCTAGTGTTTCTTTGGCAATGCATACTTGACTAGGTTTATTTAAACTCTTTGCCTCCACTTCACTCATAATTAAATAGCAACAAAAGGAAACAAAGAGTTTGAATCTGCAAGTTCTTGCACTACACTATTCACCTGTGTGCTAACACTTCATAAATCATTACCCCATGAGGACAGTAGTACTCTAAGCCCATTCAGAGCAGACATAAATTACTTGGTAAAGTTAAAGTCAGTGGAGAAGCAGACTATATTAGGCTTATACATTTTTTCTGGTTCAATTAATGTTTGCAAAGTTCAAACTCTGTAGAGTTGAAGAAAAGTTCCAGTAAGGATCTACACATCTTTATATTGATTGTGTCTAGAACTATTTATGAAGCATGGTTATTGCCTGACCACAGGACATCCTACACTTCTATGGCTGTTGCTGGGACAGATCAGAAGTAGATCAGTTACTCCAAAGTGATTTTAAGTAAAAGGAATGAAAAGCTGAGTACAGTGAGAGGCCAATCTGTGGTGTAACCTAAAGCAAGTAAAAAATAAGTGAAAAATACACCAAAAACATCTGATTTTAACTTCGAAATGAGTGTGTGACTGAAAGCACTTGCTGTATATGTGGCATTTTGATTTAAATCTCCTTTGTAGTTTAATTCATAATCTCGATGGATTTTAAATAGCACAAGTCCCTAGTGCTTGCTTAACCAGAGACTTTACTACCTTGGGGGATATCCTCTCCTCCTGCCACATATTTTCTCTCCTTTGCATCACTTCCTAACTCTTGTTGCATTTGTTTAGCTCTCATATCTGATAAATGGGTTTCTGCTTGCTCACTGACTCAAAGAGAAGTTAAATGTTTCAGTCAGCATTTTGCCCAAAGAGAACCTTTCTTGCACAGAATGAAGGAGGTGAGGTCCCCATCAGGGATGGTTCCCACAGTGAAGCAAAGGGAAAGGCAGACCAAGACCAGACTCTGTCCAGTGGGCATTTATATACACTTTCTTACCCTTCATTTAACATTGTTTATGAGAACTAGTGCATTGTGTTCATGGTTAGTAACTGAATTTACAAGATGTTCAGCAGCACACAGTCATGTATTTGAAAAGAAGACCCAAGCCTTAAACCTCTTTTGGCTTACTAAAACCACCAGAAACAATTGATAACAATGTGTTTTTCTTCTTAGAGTTTCAAGGGAAAAATTAGTATTGCTCAATTGTGCTCTTATATATTCAAATCTTAAAATATGCACAGTATTAAATAAAATCCCCAGCATATTAGTATTTTCTTGATTAAAGTCAAAGTTCTGTCCTGCACAGTATAAAGCACATGGCTTTGAAACATTTGTAAGTCTTGGAATAAAAAATTGATAGCATGCAGCAGCAAATCTGATAGCCAGGAGTTAATCTCATTTACATTCAAAAAATAATACATTCACTTCCGCCATTATGGGAATCTTCGAAGATACTAAATGGATGTGAATCACTAACCTAATTATTGTAATGTCAGAGCACTGCATAAATGCATAGAAACCTTTATTTTCTATGTCCAGTTAGATTTGCCAATGCTGCTTCTGTAAGCACTGATCATGAATTACACTAAATACGTTTGGAACACAGAGGCCTCGCATCTGACACTTTTCACTAACTGATTTTGCTGTCATTAGCGTGTGTGGTATTAGTGGCAGGTTGAGAAGAGGGTCGGGGCTCGATCCTGACTAGGCTTGGAGGATGCTGAGGAAGGCAGTGGGCTCTTGCCCTGCTTCCACACCACAGCCACTTCACGTAAGGCACATTTGCAGGCAGCCACAAACACTACAGAGCTTCAAGGGGTTTTCATACTCAAGCAAGTCTTCATCTACAGCTGCCAGATCAAGTGTGTGAGGAATTAAGAGTCACTAAACAAAGCAGCATGATAGATACTCATTAACTCCTCAGTCATTACCAAACAGCTGTGTCTATGTACATGACTCTCTTGGCAAGAGGGCTCCATAGCAAATTAATATCAACACACCAATGTCTGGCCTGGGCAGATCAGCCCACCTTCTTTTATCTTCTCTCTTCTTTTGAGTGTTCAGTGCTGGATTCTTTCTTTGGTCTGAGTTGAAACATTTGTTTTAGTTTTGAAAGTTACAGTGAGCTTATTATGAAGATGTTAGTAAGTGTTATGAGCCTATCCATGGACCGAAAGATGTGTCCATGCAGTTGAACATTCTGAGGTGGCCTTTCCACTTGAAGGAAAATACAAAGTTAATTCTGTTCTTTGAAGAAACAACAGTTCTCATACAGTTCAAGAGCATTGTCAATCTGTGTTGTATGCATCAGGACTTTAGAGATAATATTTCAGCCTTCAGATTGATATTGTCTTGGGTTTGGGACTTTAAATATTATGTTAGAGCAGTCAAATGTTTCTCTTTCCTCACATACACATATACAGCTTTTGTTAACCGTGGAGTGCTGGATTTGTCTGCTAGTTGTCCATTAAAAGCAGTTTTATATATTAAGCTGTTTAAAGTGGACTTGTTTAAATGTCCAGCTCTAGTCATGTTTTACAGCAGTAATGTGGAATTTGATTTCCATGATGAATTTGATCTCGAACTGGAACTGGCTTTTTTCTGTTTCTTCCTCAAAGTAATTTTAGATTCTCATTGTTTAGAACCTTTCAATACATAATTTTTCAGATGATTGTTTTATTTTAAACAAACAGGGTTTTTTGCTGCCTAGGAGACTACACTACTTTGGTTTTCACTGTTTTAAGCAATTTTGCCTTTGTATATGTTTCAATTTCCTGCTGTTTGTTGTTCTGGAAGTCTTCTTTAATTACCCATTTATTGGCATTTAAGTGGAAATTGGGATAGAATTAAGGAATTATTTTGTGCTTTGTTTTATTAGCTACAAAAGTTTAGATGTGTTCATAGAATTAAGTTTAATAAAATTTAACAAATTTATTATTCCTGCACAACAAGTTAGCCTCAGCATCTTGCACAGTTCAAATGCTGAGCTGCTCAGATCAGAGCTACAAAACTAGTGAGAACTAGTAGATTTCATCCCCTGGTCCTCTCTGGTTTTTTCAATCAACTTGTTGGAAATGAAAAAAATAAGGTTTGCTCTTTATCTTTTTTAGAAAGGAAAAGAAAAAAAGATTTGTTCTTTACCTTTTTCCCCCTCCTTGAATAAGCTCTTAATTGAATCAGCTAAACCTTCTATATGTTCAGGAGGGAAAGTGTTTTGAATCAAAACTTCTCCATGTAAAAGCATTTGCGTGTTTCTAGTTCTCACCATTGTTGCTGATTTTAGGTGGTTTTGAATGCCAGAATCCGATTGTCAAGGTAGGTCAGGTTTCTGGTGTTATCTGAATACATTTCAATATAAATGCATTATGTAGAAATACCTGAAAATTCTCCATATTCTCTGAAACCAGAAGTTTCTCTTTATGCTTAAAAACAAAAAGAAACTTAGATGATGGTGTTTGTAAAGAAGTCACTTGTTTTACATTACCCTTACAAGTTTGTTTGGTTTTATGCATGCCTCAGTTTAGCAGAACTATACTGCAGCAAAACTCTGCAAAGAAGTACTGGCTACACAAGCAGGCTTGGGCAGCAAATTAACTTATCTATACTCACCAAAACATAGCATGGAAGGGGAAAAGCTTTCTCTCAGAGGAACAGAGCTTCTAATGCAAGTTTAGTCCTCTGCTTTCCATTTCTGTGCCCTGCCTCCTGTTAACAAACCTAGTACAAGCACTGCAGAATCCAGAGGTGTTACAGCTCTTTGTAAAATGCAGGGGAGTTTTCATAACAGAAAAGCAGAGTCAATATGGATAGATGGAAGGTGATGGTTCACTTTACAGTAGGTTAAGTGTTTTCTCCTTTTTTAGAGTGTATGGAGTTATATAACAACACAAACACGATCTGTTTATATATGTTATTCTAACTATGCTTTAGGCTTTGTTGTTTATAGCAAGCTCATGTTTAAAAAGACTTGGATGTTTGCAGAATGGGTGTTCTTACCTAATATTTCTATACTAGAAGCGTTAATTGAAAAGGCTAAAGGTTGCAAATCCTTTAATGTACCTACTCACGAGCTTCTAATTTACTTCTCTTAATTTTTGACATCATTAATGTAAGCTACTTGAGGAGGGGTGTGGTTTGTTTGCGTGAGTTTGTGTCTTGATAAGAGGCATTATTACTTCAGAAGGCAGGTTTCCAATATAGTCTGTAATCATGATAATGCACCTGTATACATATTTATTCAGTTCTTTTATCACCAATTGATTTTCAGGGTGCAACCCAGACTCTGGAAAGGAGTTTTTACAATAGTTTCATCTTTTGTCTCATGGACTAAAATTAACATCTCTCATTCCCAAGATTGTACAAGGCAAATAAATAATTGTGGCAGGAGTTATAGAACTACAGAGGTTGTAACTTCTCAGCTACATAAACACATCAGATTCACTTATTTAACAAAAGTTTATAGAAGCTGGTTAAATAGCTTATGTGATGTAGTGGTGGCAAAAACTGGGACAGGGTGATGCAGAAGATTGTGGTGTGGTGTCAAAATATGTGTCACATTTTCATTTTTAGGATGTGTCTCTAGAACAAAGACTACTTTACAACTTTTCCTTCTTTTCAGTCGTCCACCTGTCTTCTTTCATTCTGTCTTGCTAGCAGTATTACTAAAGGAGGAGGAGCAGGGGTTGCATTGTCTTTGCTTATGGATTCAAGCTGTCCTGCAAATTGGCCAAGCTCTTGCATTTCTGGCACTCATAGTTTTCAAATGCAAGTGCTTCATATGTTATCTTTTAAAATAGAAAATACTCAGAAAGACACTTGTGTTGCTCTCTGCGGGTTTGTGGGTTAATACACATGCTTTGCAACACAAACAGTAGGCAGGATGTTTTTCAGAACATCATCCTGTTCCTGATTTACTTCAGTCTGATTATATAAAGCTTAGAAACAACTTTCCCTCTCAATTTGTCCAAGATGACCAGTGTGTTTCTCCTGTTTGACAGTTTGGCTCATTTTCAAGATTTTCTCCCTAGATATCCCAATAGACATCCTTATCTTAATAAACTTGTTTGTTTCCTGAGCAATAGGTTTTCTTGTCATCTATATAAAGATACACTTTTTTTCCCCCACCATTGCAATTTTTGCCACCTAATAAATACATGCCTTCAGGTTGCCTTTGCTAGATCTCTTGGCTTAACAATCCTCTAAGGTCAAATCCCAAATGTAACTATGAGTGCATAATGAGTGCACTGTGGAAATAAGCTATATTTTGAAAAGCAACCCTTTCTAGATGCCTTAATATGTCTTAAAACTAACCATAGCTAAGCAGGTTACTCAGCAAATGACTATCTTCACAAGCCCAGATTCTTTCTCTTTTTTTTTTTTTTTTGTTACAATAGAGCCACTCAAGCATAAAAGGTTTGATTATGAAAAGTAGATACTGTCTTTATGGTCACTGCCAGAAGTAGAACAGAGAGGAGCAGCAGCACTGTCTTAGGGTTTTGCTATTCTTCATATAGAAAACTGGTTTTGCTTCAGCAGAGAGCCGTATCCTTTCAGAGACAGTGCAGAACCAATGCCCTAACACAATTTGATGTCCCAACTGGCAAAGTCAATGTGGCATAGACCATATGGAGCAACTGCAAACCATGGGTTATGATTTCTCGGTAAGTGTGGTGTGGAGATGAATCGTGTAGACGGACAGAAGCAGTGCAATGTTCCAGTCTGGCACCTTAGAAGCAAGCAAACTTCTCAAGACTAAAGCCTGTTTATGCTCTATGAGTTAGTGTGGAAGTCATGACTGGCTTGATTTCATTCTCCCTCAGGGCCATGCAGAGAGAGTTTACCTCAGTTAGTGTCCTAAACTCTGGTGGTGTGCTATGAAGAGGAGGAGGATGAGGAAGGGAACAAATTGGTTTTGACTGTCTAACAACTGGTAGATTTTCCCCTGGAGGAAGCTGTAATTTTATAAAAAATGATCTTGAAGTACCTCTGAAATACAGACTAAGTACAGCAGCTAGTAGGTTGTTGCAGAGGTTACAAGCAACATATCCATGTCCTGGTTTAGAGCTGTGTTAAACCCTGGTAGCCAGAATGCTGAAGGAAAATGTCTCATAAAAGACTATTTTATCATTGCTGTACTTTTGTAATAGGTGATTAAAGTTTATCTCATTTCATTTTTCATTTTTGCCTTATCCCTTTGATCAATTATCCTTCTAATTTTGGTGTAAGTGAAAGTTTGTGTGCCCTTAAGCCAAACAGGAATGATTCTTGTTGGAGGCAAATCCTAGGTCCCTTAGATTTTAGGGAAGTCCTGAACTAGGAATTGTTTTTGCTTAGTCTGACATGTCAGGAGTCACACCAGAAGCACTTGACTTGCTGCTTCAATACACACTGACTGTTCGCAGTGCCTGCTGCTTTGATGGTAGTAGCACATCATTTGCTACCTAGCAGTGTGGGATCTGGTGTGGCAGCTGCAGCTGACTGCGTGGCTGTGCTGTATGAAACTTGCTGGAGAATGTGGTTATAAGTACTATAATGGGGTAGTTTACTATGAATGCATCATATGGTTTGCAGTCACCCTTACTGTTCACTTCCATTACAGTAAGCATTTGGAAGCAGTCAAATCTCTGGCAGTGCACAGATGTTACTCAGTAACCGTATCTTGCTTCTATGATGAAGAGGACTTCTTATATTCTCTTTGAATATGTAATATGCAATAGCATGTGATCCAGACATCCTTTTAACTTGGATATCCTAGTGACGGGTTTCTCATTCCAAACAAGCAGTTGCCTCATTTACAAAGTCAGGAAAGAATATACTGTGTCATTTGTGTAAATTAGTGCCACTGTTGTGAAAACAACTGTGTTTTGTCTTCATATGGGAGTTATATACCACACCTGGTCAGCCCACTTGTATTTGCCCAAATGAATCTCCATTGAGTGGAAGGTATGCTAATGTCCTGGATCAGCAGCAACCTGTACTAACAGTTTTCTTCCTCCCTCCAAAAAACCCCAACAGTTGTTTAAACTATTTTAAAGTGTAAGAAGAAGTGTAAATCCATGTCTTGAAACAAAAGTTATTTTGAAACAAACTGAGCTGAGCCTACATGCCTTCTCTTCGGGTCAGAATTAGGAAGGGCTCTCAATGTTTGTACCTCTGACTGAGTATTCTATGTTCAGGACTGAATGCCATCAAAAGCACAACTGCAAAAATGTAATCTGGTTTATGGTGGTTAGAGACTGGGACAAAATCCTAAATTTTCTGTCCCAAAACTATGAGCTGGTATTTATTAAGCCAAAGGAAATTAGCTCTTAGTAGGATTTCTTTCTCCAAAGAAGTCATTCAGAAAACCTCTTAGAAGTGATCTATTATGATCTGGAGAGTGAAGCTTTTAAGTTATTTTATGAGACTAAGATGTAGTAAAGATTTTCCTTCCCTGTGTTTTTTTTTCCTTCCAGAGGAAAGTAAGGAGTGTAATTCTCGTGTGTGGTTACAGCCCACAAGCCTTGCAAAGATTATGACAGGGAAATCTAGGCCTCACAACTAGATGATCCTTTGTTATCTTTCCTCACTTCCTTATGAGCTAGGTTTTCCTTCTGCTAAGAAGTGTACACCAAGTGGAATTCACCATGAGTTACATGCTTGCTGCAGAAGTCTCTCTCTCTCTTCATTTTGAAGGGAAGTTGAAGGTTTTTTCAAACAAAGCTATGTCCATACGCCACAGTCCCAGCTGAAGGTACAATTTGTGCTACCCTAATCTAAGTTAAGCTGCAGTTTAAAATATTTAGGTCCTTTCAGCCTGCATAGAGGGATGAGCTGATGCAGGGCAGATACGTTTTGTGTAGAGATGTTACAGCACTGTCTTCTTGTTCAAGCATTGTTTTATGCAGTAGCTTTAAACTTTTAGCAGTGGGTGTTGACTGCATTTCTTGCATTTTTAAAAAAGCCAGCCAGCAAATGACATGACAAAGAAAGGGCAGCTGCTCACAGCATCCTGCTGCTTCAGCAACCCAGGCTGCTGGGACTGGTTTTCTAGGACACTTTTCAGAGGGACATCCCAGGACATTGTCTCTATAATAGCTTCTCTTTTTAATAACTTAGTGCTTGAGAAAGTGAGAAAATGATGATGTTTCTTCCCCAGCCTCAGAGTAAACTTCATATAAACATTCTCACAAGAAAGTCTTCCTAGCTGAGAGATATCTTTGGTACACAGCTGCTACTGGCATTTCTAACAGTGACTCTTGCCTTTATGCAGATAAATGTGGCAGTCAGGACAGCTGGTACACAGATCCCACAAAACTAGAAAAAACTTGGTTCTCTTCAAGTGGGAAACATTTTCTTGTCACTGTTTGTAGACGTTCCAGTTTTCCCATCGGTTAAAACTGGAGTACAGAAAGATTCAGTGTATGGTCAAGACCAGTCCTATGGAGAAAGGTGGTAGATTAGATGAGTCTTTTCTTCCATTCCTAATACCACTTTTATCCACATGCAGCTCACCGTGTTTCCTTTTTACAAATCAAGCAATCAGATCTCAGTTTAGAAAATGATGCATCTGACCCCTGAATGCATACTCAGAAAGGGGTTGGCCCAAGGGCCAAAGAGTATATCAGCTGTAAAACATAAATTTTGTCTTTCTAAAACCTTTTGGGACTTACATTGTCAGATTTTTTTTAAAGCTCTGTTTCTTTTATTACTTTAGAGCAATGGAGCAACCAAAAGAGGTGATGACTAGTTAAGTTCATGGAAGAAGAATCTACTGGGGGACACAAAGACATACAATCTGTGCCTCAAGAACTCTCTGAGAACTGTATTGGTAAAGGGTAAGAGAATTTGAATGAAATATCAGTACACACTTGCTTTTCTTTATAATCTACTTTTGGCCACTGTCAGAGAAAGACTACAGGCCCTAACAGAGGTTTGTTCTGACCCAGAACAGCTGGTCTTATGGTCTTATTTGATTTCATTTCATCCCACATACTGTAAGTAAACATTGTGTACTTTATCAAACTGTGAAGAGATCATCACAGATTTTCTTGTTTAAGATTTATTATTATATAAAGATAGTCCTTTATTAATTTCCAGTTCTTTTAGAACATTAGAAACTTTTAAAGACTTTTAATCCGATGACTTTTTTACACCTCTGAACAATTTTCCTGTAGGTTAAAAATGGACTGTGCTATTTACTTACATAGTCAAGGAACCAGGTGATGGTACAGAAAAGAAGTCTGCTGGATGATTCCCTCATCTGTGCTTGTGGTGGGATTTGGGATTAATCCTGCATCTGAGGCAGTTTACTTTATGAAAATTAGAGGGAGCAATGTGGTGTATGATAGGAAAGACTTATTCTGGGATGGAAGAATAGAGCCTGAGCTATGTCTTGCATAGCACACTGTGATGGTGCTTGCAAACATAGTACTGTATATTTCATCTCACACAATAGATGCATCAATAAAAAAACACTAAAACACCATCATACAAATTTAGAGCTTAATATGAACTTATTATTGCCACTCTGAAAGTAAGTTGTTCCTGCTGAAAAGGTATGTTGTCTCCTTTAACCTGACCAAATACGATCCTTCCAAATACACTCTGCCTTTGGGAAAATGTATACGTACAAAGAATTTTGCATCATGCTAGTATTTTAAGTGCTCAATGTTTTTATTTATGGCTTTGACGGCACAGAGAATGGCTTACTAAATTTCCAGGCAACACCAAGCTGGGAGGGAATCCAAGCACTTTGTAGGACAGAATAGCAATTCAAAGCATTCTTGACAAATTGAAAAGGGGTCTGATATGAAAAGCTACAGCTGATTAAGGAGAATTCAAAGTACTACTCTTAGGGGAGAAAATTCACATATAAAAGTTAGAGAATGACCCATTAGATAGCAGTATTGCTATCATAAACCCAGTAGTTTACAAGTCCCCCTCTGCTAATAATAAACTGAACATGAATGAGTAATGTTCTGCCATTGTGGAAACAGGCAGGCCTCATCCTGGGATGCAAAAGCAGGGGTGTATTGAGAAATAGGAAGTAATCCTTCTGCTCTGCTCGGTGTGAAGAAAGTCTCTGTTGGAGTCCTTTTGCCCCTTTTTGATGAAAACTTCAAGAAGCGTAGCGACAAACTGGGGGGCATCAAGGGACGTAGAGAAGGAAGGATCCGAAGTCTAGAAAATGTAATTTCAGAAAAAGAAATATAAGGTTTTTGTGGGTGTTAAGAATAGAGAAGGGAGGACTTGAGATATGGTAGCTCTTCAAATGCCTGAAAGAAAACTGGAGAGAAAGACAAGAGCCACCTCCACCCCCATCCCCCAGGACAGCTGAACTTCTGTTGCAGAAAGTGAGATTTCTATAAAGCCTTAATAAAAACTTCCCAAAGGACAGTGGGAGAAACTCATAGAAGTTTAATTGAATTCATTGAAATCTCTATCACAAGGGCTTTTATGAACAAGATACACAGTCATCTGCCAAAAATGGATTAGATATTTTTAATCTTTTGTTGTGGTAGGAGTCTGAGAGTAGAAGACTGCTTGAAGTCTCTTCCAACTATTTTCTTCTATTATTTTCTGCAAGTATTACCTGTACAATAACAAAACACTTAGGACTAAACATCTCTGAGAAGGTTTAGATTTCTGTTTTAAAAAAGTTTTGGTGGTGTTAAAAGAAACCTACATGGATTCCACCATCAAATTGGACATACAGTTTGCAAAAATACCCTGCTGAAGTACAATGCAATTTAGGCTTCTTTCATAAACATGCTTTGGTACATTTTTCCCTTAGTGGTATATCTATTAAAAGCTATGCAAAGTAAATACATTTAAGTAGCATTGATGGAATCTTTCCCCAGGGCAAGGCTACTATTAGGTGCTGCCATGCTACGAGTGCTATCCTTGAGCTGAGAAAAGGTGCAAATGCTTTATGATGCAAAGTAGAAGAAATACTCCAGCGTTTGAACTGATTTAAATATTATGAAACTGACAATTTTGATGCTTAAAAATTTGCTTCTGTAAACCTGCAGCTATTATTGGGACAGAAAATTCTTGAGCATATATGTAAATGGGTAGGGTACAAAAACCAGTGCCCTGGGGCTGAATTTCAGTGCGGGTGTAGGCATAGACAATACTGTAATACGTACTTCGCAAGAACTAGAGGCACCATTAAAATGACAATTAAAACTGTTAGTATTCTGGTCATGGAATAAGTGTGTGGCAGGTCACTTTGTCTGACATTCTTGCAAATTATATGCACTGGGCATATATACAAGATCTTCCAGTCATGCTTTTCCACTAGGCCATTTAAAAGTTTGATGAAAAGAGAAGAAAAGCCAAGTAGGCAATATTACCAAATAGTCTATCCATCCCCTCCAGCTGTTTCCCAGGGTCCAAAGGAAGCTCTCCAGTTGGAAAATATGCCCTCCAAGTTACTGAATATGAGATTTTCTGTTCAGTCATTGTTTTAGTGTTTATCACAAAGGCCGTGGCAAAACACAGTCTCTCTTTTTTGATGCCCCGCTGTCATTTTTGTGCATTTTCATTGGCATGAAGATTGGAATATATTTTCAGACTAGCCCGCACGAGTGTCTGTATGCATAAACAGAGGGATAAGAGCCTGTTGAGCACAGTGCTTGCTACAGAACATTTAGCTGGATCTTCAATAGTTACAGCATTTTTTTCATTGAGCAGTTTCCAGTGTTGGCAGAAGTTATCCTTGAGGGAAAAATTTGAGCAGCAACAAAATGTGTTTCTGGTTAGATAATAAAATCTTGGTGGAGTTGATCAGTTGGCAGTCTTCCAAATCAGAATCTGACATGCACCTGCTTCATTTATTTGTTTTATGCAGCCTCTCATTTAACATACCGTAATGTTCAGGGAAAGCAATCAGGTTCTACTAATCAAATTGCTAACGTTTTCTTTATTTAGTTCAAGAAACTGCAGACAGCAATGCCAGACTGCAGTTACAATTCAGGGATTCTCTCCAGAGGATTGCAATGTAATTAGAAATATGCCAACTTTTTTTTCAATAGAAATTCTCTAAAACAGAAGCCTGTAGGCACTGATGCTTCTGGTGGCTGAAATTGCTCAGTGGGGATGGATGAATATTCAAATACAACAGGGCTGAGATATTAAAAGATAAACAGACCCACTACAACTTCAGCTTGATCTCTCATAATATTCAAATGAGTAAAGATTAAAAACATTAAAAACACAATACCCAAAATGGACAGGAAACTCAGACTAAAAACTAAATGCATTTTTTGGACCAACTTAAAACACGTGTTTTCTTCATCTGCTGTTTCTCCTGGAATCTTTTATCATACAATCATGTTCTGCCTACAGACAAACTTCCATGTTTTTTGGAACCTAGAAGTCCTTCTAGTCATTCCATCTGAATCCATTACTGTGTGTGTTGTTATTTGGAGTGACTTGAATTGACAGAAAGTCATTAAAGAAAATAAGTACATGAGCTAAGAAATAATAAAACTCTGATTGTACCCAGTCAAACACTGTAAGATGTAGTTTTTAATAAAATAATGGAGAAACAGAACTTCACGGGATGGCTAATGAATCCATGCAGCACCTATATGTACTCTTTTGACTCTTCCCAGACAACTCAAATGAATCTGTCCAGTAGCAGCGGTAGAAAAAATGGTTAAATTCACTTACTAACAGAGATTTCAGCCAATAGCTTTTATGTATGTGTATTATACATTGATATGATAATTTGAGTATATTGCTGAAATTGGTGAGTTTTCAAAGTTTAGTTATCTCTGAAGGTAGCTAGAAAAGTATTCTGACTTGCTTCAAATTCCAGTTGATTTTCCTTTCTAATTAACCTTCGTTCCCTTATCTGTAGCCATACTTTTTAATTGTTTAATTGCCTGTAAAGCTGTGACAATTTTTGACATGACATTCAACTGTGTCCTTAAATACATTGTTGAGTTTGAAGCTCAGGATGAGAGTTTGGAGATGCTTTTCTGTGCAGCACTCTTGAACTGCAGCTGCCTGCCTGCTGACAGCTACGGAAGTCACTGTCGACAGGATTTAAAGTTGCTGTCATGTTTACACAGCCACATAGAAAAGGTTGAGTGGATTGTGATTTCGTTGAAATTAAGTACTAAGAATTACTGGACCATAGCAGCGTGTATTGGTTATGATTAATGTTCTACATCTGCTTTTTTTTGAGATGTTTTAACCACTTTTCTTGACAGATGAAATGTACACTGCAACATGTTTCGTGAGATTTTCTCTAGGTACTGAGGTTACTGAGTGTTGTGACTGAACTACTGAAGTCGTGTGAGTACTTAGTTATGAATCCCCAGAAGGATTTTCAGATACATCTGGGCAGCTGGGAATTAAATAATTCAGTGTTACAAATCCCGCTAGACCAAACAAATTTCTAAATACTCTCCCTTGGTGCTCCCTGTGGTTTCTGTTTTGGTCCCCTGGTACCTGGTAGTAAGTACTACCAATATGGGTATGTTAAAGGAATTGTTTGCCTTTGCATATGAAAGTTGCTACCAGGATAGGGAAATGTTCTGGAAATTCAGAGGTTTTGTTGGGAATACTTTTACTCCTGACAGATATTGAGGTATTAGGAACAAAGATTTGATTTTTTTTTTCCAGAGTTTATATAGATTTTATTAAAAGTTCAAGAATGCAAAAAACACCTCCTCTCTGATTTTACAGGAACTTTTTGTCTTTAGTTCTGTCTTTAAAATATTTTGCTGCTTTCTGACGTTTTCTGAGATTTCTTTCAAAACGTGTCCCTACCTTGACTGTTAATTTCTTTGACAATTAATTTTAGCTTGCTGCATATGTCCAATATGGCCAACTCATAGATTACGACGTTAACAAAGGTATTTTTCAATGACAAATATTAAAAATACTGGCCATGTTCCTTCAAAAAAACAGTCCCAAGATACCTGAGAAAAAGAGCATATCAACACTGCTTCTGGCACAAGTCCAAAATGTGGCCCCATGGCAGCTACTGTGAAGAAAATTACCTCAACCAAACCCAGAACAGCCCAGAGTCCTTCAGGGCCCATGATGGTACCTTCAGACAGTAAAAGTGTGAGTCAGAGCAGCATATCCCAAGGTAGCCCAGCAATGCTCTTCTGTGCTAAAGCAGCCAACTTACACAATACTTCTTTATTTCACTTTCAAATGATGTTGTCCCCATGGTAACTAGTTGGAGAACAAGATAGGGTAAGTGCATGTGACTAGATCAGAATGCTGAACTGAAAGTTCTAGTGATTTTTACCCCAAAAAGTATTTTCAAATTTATCTAATCAAGATTTCTGGAATACAATATACTGTTTTGATAAGGCACACATCTGTCAGGGAAGCACAAGACCCACCAACCCAACCCTACCACAACTCTTAAGCACATCTTTCTTACTGAAATGAGCAATACTAAGTAGACTATGTATGAACATCAGACTGGTAGTGTTTACTTTATTGAAACCTCAATAGATACTAAGAGAACGGAAGGAGCATATAAAGCTGATGAAGAGGTAATCTGTACAGAATAACATTTTTAACATCCTGTAAACAGACAGGTTTTTATACAGAATGTGGCTTTACCTCATAAAAAAAGGAAATGACCACTGCCTAATGAAAGAAGTAACTGCTCTCTGCTTTTGGTAAAATCATATTTTTGAAGACTCTGAAAATTCAAGATTCTCTCGTGTAAACCTACAGGTTCACAGTTCAAACAAATGTGTCTCAGGCTGATCTTAAACTACATGGAATGACTAATTTACCACCAGTAAATTAATGGATTTAATGCCTATTAGCAAGTAGCAGACATTCCTTAAAGTAGTTGCCAAAAAGCTTCCTTTGATACTATTTAAACCTTCTTCCGTCAGCTAAGCTATTAATAACAGGATATTAGGACTTCAACTCTTTATTTTATATCTGTGAGAAGCAGATGAATCTTACACTCTATTTTAGCAGTCTCCTATGGAAACAAACAACACTGGACCTCCAGGAGATGCTCTTTTGCCAAGATTTTTCAAGTATCTAACAGTAGGACAGAATTTGGGTAGGAAGCCAACTAAATATACTCTAGATGGTTCACAGCACATTCTATTCAGATGGTGTTAGTTATTTTATGGAGTTTGAAAGAATTAACAGAAGCAATTTTCAGGTTTGATTTTCTCAAGTTCTTGGGGAAATTACATGGGATCCATCAGGAATCAAGCAGAGGCTTGACAGTCACTGTCCTTCTGGTTTTGTATTGAAAATTTGAGACTTGGCTGTAGACAGTAGTATCTCTTTAGATCCTCCATTATATCCATTTATCAGTCAGCCCAGACGTTGTGAACCATGTACTTCAGGTCCCAGCCCCTCACAGCTCCATATGACACAGGCTGTATGCTTTAAACAACTTTGTTTTCCACATTTTCAGCCTGGGTTGAGATGGCTCTAAATCAAAATGCATCTATCTAAATCTCTCTGATATTTGGGCTAGTTTGAAATCCAGGTCAAAATTTTGGAATTACTGATCGAAACTGAGATTTTGATCCTCAATATGTATTGATCCAAAATATATCTTTTGATATATGATATACCAAAATGTATCAAAATGAGGTAATATGATGTTGCCTCTTTGCCAGGATTGAATTTTCTCCTTCAGTAAAAACCTGTGAAAAAATTAATAATAGACCAGAAAATGTTCTCTGTATACATTCCATTGTTCTCATTTTAAGGAAACATCTTGATGCTTACAGTTTTCTCATGGATTTTTTGAAAGAGCTCCCATAAATATTCTACTTCAGTCACCTAGTAAATTTGAGATTCACCTCTGTGCCTTACCAGGTGTCATAATCGGTTACCAGGTTAATCACCTGTGGTGACATCACTGGCACTGAGTAACACTTTAAGGTTATATTTCTGGAGTTGATGACCTTGCAGTGAAGGCATCCTCAGGAGATGTATTCTGACAGGGGAGAAGTTTGTCACCTTTACTCTTTTTGTGATTTTGCTGCTGTTTTGTCTACTCTGCATTAATATTGATTTGTATTTCACAGCCTTGTATGTGATACGATACTGCTGCTGAAAGCCTAAGCGTGACTTTTACTCTAGGTCATAAGGGATTCTCTTCTACATTATCAGAAAAATATCATTTCTTTACAATAATTATTTTCAGTGCAGTCATTAGAAGTCATTCCTAATTTACATGTCAAGGAAAATGATACACATTAGCTGTGACAGTACTAATGCTGCTTTACTTACAGGGTTGGTTTTTTTCTGCAATATGATTTGCATTTGTGTGATAAATCCAGGGAGATGTAATCCAAAGATATGTAATCTGCATATTAATGCAGTGCAAAGTGTTAAAAATAAATTAATACTCCGTTTCAGCATTATTGTTCATAACCTTGTGACTAAAAAAAAATCTGAGCAAGCGCAAGAGGTAGAAGGGCTAGAGGATGCACAAACAGGTAAAGAGTGTAAACTGATGTCATAGGTGTGAACCAGTCATGTGCCTTGGGATACAGACATCAGGGAGCAATGTTAAACCCTTCATCATTCCTACCCTCCAGTGTCTGATGTTTCTGATTTCCTCTTTATTGATTTCAACTAAAGAAAATCTAGTAGAGTATAGAGGTGACCCATTTTGTTGACAGATACACATGTTAGTCTTGTACTCTTGGCAAACAGCTTAGACATCAGGAATAACGGCTCATGGGTGAGAGATAAACACAATTTCCTGTGATTCCTAAACCTAGTAAATCAGCCGACAGAAGATAAAGGCGTAGTCTGCTTTTATAGTTCCAGTTGTTTATCTTCTAGTCAACAGACTGAAAGTTTAACAGGACACTGGGAACTGTAAAAAAAAAAAACCAAACATGCACAAAACCTCCAACCTACCAACTAACCAAACTGTTTACTAGGGAGATGGGAACTGTGAAAAAGTAATTTCCAGCTCTTAAAGGAAAAAAAAATCTGCAGGTTCTTTTGTTGCTGTTTTTTGTTTGTTTGGTGTTGGTTCTTTTGGGTTTTTTGTTATGAGTGTTCAGTGTATTTCAGCATGACATAGTTCCAGGGCACAAAAGTCTTGTTGCATTTTATTCCATATGAGAAGTGATTGTGAATGAGAGATCCAAATGATTTTACAACTGTTCTTTAGCTTCATACAGCGGTGTTGATACTATAATGTCTTTGAGGCATGAGATTGTACCTGGTGCTGAATAAACTGTACCGAACGCTTTCTGCCCATTGTTCCACAGCCTGACACATTGCCATTCTGATCTTTGAAGATCAGGTGCTGTTGATACAGGAGCAGATACATGAAATGTGGCAAGCACAGCTGTTAGCATTTATTTAAAAGGCTGTCCATACAGTGTAGTTCATACATAACATGAATGAACTGGACTTTCATCTATCTGCTCACCTTCTAGTGTACGTTCATTTCTTACACTTTTGGATGGTGACCCATCCTGTTTGTGTGTCTCTACCACAGGTCACGTCACGTGGCTTTAGGGCTTGGGTTTTTTCCTGTAATCTCTCTATTCCTGAGAGGAAAGGCTTCTCCTGTGGAAGACAAACAACCTTTTGGCAAGTCTAGCAGGTTCTAATTTGCCAAAAAGATATGATGCCAGTTGCTGCAGGAAAGTTTTAAGTGCCTTTTATTTGTTGTAGAACTGGAAACAGAATGCAAATGCAAGATAAAGTTAAGGCTGAAACATTTATTACCTCACCAGCACCTCTTCAGCGAAGAACCTAATAACCAGACAGCTACAAAATATAGTCTTCTACTCACCACAGGCATTTTTTAAAAATTCTTTAGCAGAATACTTACCAAAACATTTAGTGTAATTTTTCCCCATCTAGATGTTTTGTAACACCAAAACTAGGTTTTCTATTGATGTAGTGTTGTTTAATTGTTTTAATTCAAGAGTATAATGCCTTGTGAATTCTAAGTAAACCAGAATCTGGAAATTGATTCGTGATTTGTATGACCCTCTATGTTCCAGTGCTGACAAATATATCTTGCTTGTTTTGGTTGACATTAGAATGAAAACTCATCAGCAAGAGATGTAATTCTAGAGTTAAAACTATCAATCTTGCAAGTAAAGGGGGAAAGACCATTAGAAAATATTTTAATGTTTTTTCTGTGATTATAAGCATAACATTAGCTTGGATGGTCTAAGTCCAAGCTACAAAATTACACAGGAACAAAAGAGTAAAATTAAACAAGGAAAACTATTGTAAATAGAGTGTTGTCCATATCAGCCTCATAGGGACACTGTGCCCTTCTGATGCTTTGACTGAGGTAGTTGTGACATTTTTCCCACGAGCTAATGCTTTTTAGAAGTTGAGATTTGTGTGTTGTTTGTTAATATTTTCAATCTAAAAAAACCCAAAAAGGCTGGAATCTCACATTAAAATAGTGAATAAAGAGGTTTAAATTACATCTAATTTTAAAATACCTTTCAATGGTACTGCAGGAAGCCAAACACCTTCTGCTACTGTTGTGCTGCAGTACGTGAGTGCAGGGTAATGACAGAATATTTTTAAATAAGACATTAGTCTTTAGTTAACCTTAATGATCTCGTTAATGAGTGAAGCATAGTGATGTGTACATATGGAAACAAGTCAATTAGAACTCTAGGAAAAGCTACATTGAGCTAAGAGAAAAATTCTATAAGGCCTGAACAAACTGTTTCTTTAAGCTTTCTAAGCTGGGATAAAAGATCATTTATACTGTTTAGTCTCAAATATGCTTAGCAAAAGATTACTTTTCGTTCTTATTTTCTCAATTTCTGGTGGGAAATTCTCCTCTGGAAATCTAATAAGGGTGTAGTTCATAAGGTAATTGCCACACAGAAATTGTTTGAAGAGCTATTAGTTATTTGGGAACCATAATCCAAAAGCCTGATGATCAGGAATGAGAATGGCGTTTCGGAACCTTTGTATCACACCCCTCCCATCAAAGCTTAGTACTTCTTTTCCTTGTATGTGATTGTTTCTCTTGAACCAGAACACCAGAAGAACTTTCATTAGGAATTCCAATTGCTACTAGGTGTCTCTTCTTACAAAGAAATCAGAGATGCATTAGCTTAGACATCTACACACAGTCTGGTCTTGACTCTCTGCACAGCAAAATTGGATTAAATGATTAACAAGTAGGATAGCCTTAAAAATCAGTTGATGTCATTTGAATAATAATTATTGTTACTTGCATTATTGCTGTTCAATTAGATCTGAGAGCACAAACATAAATGTGTGCCCCATGTTGACTCATTAAAATGTGATAGATTATTCACAGTAAGTAGTAATACTTGTAATGAGAACCTCAAGAAGTGACTGGTGGTTAAATGTGCACGTGAGAACACACTTAGGGACCAGGTCCTTTGGAAAAACCATTAGCTCCCTAGAAAAGTGATCTAAATTGAGAGGAGCAAAAAAATAGCTTGTATGTTTAATCAGGCTTTCAAATACTACATCTTCACCTTAGAAACCTTGAAGTGTACGACAAAATTCTAAGATACTTCAGCTGAGAATTGGCTCTCTGTTCTGAATGATCTTGTGTGTCCCTTGCCTGACTTATTTTTCATTCTCCTGGGTTTTGTTTGTTGGTTTTTCACAGTCAGTAAATGAACTCTGGACACTGATTTTATGTTTTCTTTCTCATTTCTGACAAATGCCTTTTCACTCTCAATTTTTTAAACTCACAGCTGGCATAGCTGCTTTGAATATTTCTGTAGTCTTCCAATTTAAGCATACAGAGGTCCATTTGTAGGGTATGACAGTGTAATTATAAAAGGATAAAAATTGTAGGAATTAAATATATGAAAGAACACACATCTCTTTAAACTTCATGGAGCATTCAACAGTTTCTCATAAAGAGTGAATTCTATTAGGTTTTGAAGAGTTAAGGATGGAATTTTACTGAAAACTTTTGCTTCTCCCATTGGCTGCAGATCAATTGTTATGCCCCAAATCAGATGAATAATGTTAAATATTTTACAACTTCAATAACATGAAGAAATAGTTGATAACTCTTTTTTTCAACACATATTTTTCTGTAGCTGCCTTTCTTATTGAAATTGTATTTCATATGCAATTCCCAAATCACCTTGAAATCAGAGTGCAGCTCAAAACTTTCCATGAGAAGTAGTTGCTTGGTCAAGAAATTTGTTGTTTGGTTCATTTCTTTTTCCCAGAGTTAAATATTTGAAGATTTTTCAAGTACCTTTTAGAGAACCAGATGAAAACCACAGAACCGGCAGTAAGTGAATTGCTGAAAGTCATGCTGTTTACTGGATAACACCAGCATTTTTCTCTTGTGTATTGGGTTTGTGTGGCAAGGTTTGAGTAGCAGAAGAGGAGCTACAGAGATGGCTCCAGTGAGAAGTGTTAGAAACGTTCCTGGCTCCAAGTCAGACCCACCTCTGCCCAAGGACAAAATATTTCACATTTCCAAACCCTCTAGGAAAAGGAAATGGAACTTCGTGCCAGGGACTGTTTTGGCTATGGAAAATGGGCACAATTCTGCCAAGTAAAGGAAGCTCAATCGCAGGTGCTCACATGGGATTTGAGCACTTATACCCTGCTAAGTAGTGGTCAAGAGTAAAAATCTGGTAACAGAAAACTTGGCTGGAAGGGAGCTCACATGATGGTGGAAAGTAGGTCCCATGCTGCTGCAGGTTTACTCTTCTGTTTGTATACTGGAGAAAATATTTTGACAATGTTGGCATGAACAGAATGGCATGGCTCCAAATTTCAATCCCTTCTGTTCCTAGAGTTAAATTTGGTTGGAGACTGTTGCATCTAATGATAAATTGATGGCAATTGCTAAAATGAGTACTGTGGACTACAGGAGTGTCTAAGTCATAGGACCTTCAGGAATTTACCACAGGCCAGTCCAATTACACGCTATACTTTCAGCTGCTCTGCAAATAAGCTCAGAATTAAAGACCTCAGAGAATAAAGTTGATTACTTTCTTGTGATCATTTGCATGAAAGAGTTTCTAAATATCTGATCAAGCTGTTTCTCGTAATTGGTGCATGCAAAGCATAACATGCCACTTACCCAGCAGGGTCACAGTGGTAATGTCCTTGCCACGGCTAGTGAAAGTTTTACACAGTGAATACAATATTCCAATTCTTTTCATGCCTTTTTTTTTTCTCTTTTGCTTTTTTTCTTCAGTGGTTATATCTGGAATTAATACAAATGCTGTTCTTTGAGTGCTGTCAGCATTCTGCTGGAAAATATACATGTGTTCTCTCAATAAGTGATAGTTAGTAATACATCTTGTAGTTCAGATACTTGTTCCTATATTTCACATACATTTGTGATTTTATCTTTGAAATCTGAGGAATGTTGCTCATCACATTTTGGGTGCCACTGTAGATCAAAATAATTTCTGTGTGAACAAGCTTTGTAATTTGGCAGTGAGTGTCTGACTGACAATGAACAGAAGAGTATCTTAAATTTTTTTATGAAATAGTTGTGAATAATGTAATCTAGAAGCTATCAAATTATGCCTTTACAAAAGTAGCAAAGGCCTTCTTTTTTTTTTTCTTTCCATGCACTACTGCATCCCCATCTACTAAATTTTAGCATATGGTTAGCTATTATGGCTTGGAAGTATGAATGAGAATTTCAGAAGTGAATGCTCACCATTGCCATCATTGTTTGCCCTTACAGATCCTTTAAGGACTCCTACACAGTGATTTATTTGTGCAGCTGGTGTTACTCCTCATGTATCAGATATTATACTTATCCTGCTTTTTTACCCCAATTTATGCTAATTTAGAATTCTACCATAGCCTTGCAGTTCTTCCTAACCTCATGCCATCCTCAGCTCTGGCAAGCACACACTTAGCTAAGTCATTAGTAGAATTAATGACAATGCTGGATAAATCCAAACCCAGAAGGATTTTTGCCAGGTAAACTTTCTCTGCTTTTGGTAAAGCCTTCTTTGCTTGTGGAAAACTAGTTTGGGGCTATGTTTTATTCATCCAGATTTTGCGTCTGGTTTTTTTTGCTGTTTTACCCAACCAGAGAGCTTGCCAGCTGCTGATTGGAATGTCAAGTGAGATGACATCAGAGCTTTCCTAAAATGAGAATGTAAGAGGGTTTATGTCCTTTCTCTGAAATGCAGAAGATCCACTGGTCTGTTGGAAAAGGAAATTAAATTGATTTGACTTTTTGATATGACATACCTATACTTTTTAAACACATGCACTCTGTTCCATCTTCTGGTAACGTTGCTACTTCTTAGAGATAACTATAAAGAGCTCAGAAATTACTTTGGCCAGTTCTTTAGATACCCTAGAATAAAACTGAGCATATTCCATTAATCTGAAAAAAAGCTGCTTTTTACACTGTTTACTTTTAAGGAGGCATGGCATACTTAAGATTTCATTTCGGCTAACTTTTTGGTGTTCAACATTAGAAGGCCACTGGTTTTCATATTATGGAAGTCTGGGGCATTCCTTAGTGCATCTAGTTTTACAGCTACATTTGTATGAATGTTAAAATGACCCATAAGAAGGAAGCGAACAACAGGGTTGCACTCAAGAATTTGGGAGAAGACGAGGCTAAGAAGTCGGCATTGTATTTTATATGACTGCAGGAAGTTATTTCTTCACTGTGATGAAGCACTGGACTGAACAGGTTGCCCAAGGAGATTGTGGATGCCTCATCCCTGTCAGTGTTCAAGGTCAGGTTGGATGGCAGTTTGAGCAACCTGGTCTAGTGGAAGGTGTCCCTGCCCAGGGCAGGAGGGTTAGAACTAGATAATCCCTTCCAACCCAAACCATTCTATGACTCTGTATTTAAAATAGGCAAATCCATACTCTACCTCCAGCTTCTTCATTGATTATTGGTTTTACTTAGTATTTAAACAGCATCTTGTTATTTCTAAGTTTTATCCGGCCATTAACTCATACCTCTTGGCATCCCCAGGCCACCTTAATGGAATAGTTTCCTTAAGGTGTAAGATCTAGAGAAAATGATTAGTCACAGTGACAGAGTGAGCACTTGGGAATCACTTTTCTGTGCATATCATTAAAAAAATCAATAAGATGAATACAGAGAGACCAATAGTAGGGAAAACAAAATGACCATACTGAGCATTGCTGAGATTTTGCTCTGCTATCTAGTCCTCTTGTGTGATGAAACTTTGAAAGGCAATTTGAGACTTTAAAAGGCAAAGGGACACAGACAATGAAATTATTCTGTGCATTCTTTACCAGCCTGACTTTTGCATCTAAAAACTATGTTTATTGTTGAATGATTCTAGGAATATAATTTTCCTGTTTGTTGTTGATGTGTGACTTAACAGATAAATCTGAAAGGAATGTAACTGCAAATCTATTAACTCTTCATCTTGCATTGTATATGAGAAATTCTGACTGTAGTTCTAAAGGAGAATCTCTATGTAGTGTGAAGAATCAGAAAAAAATGGTTTTTAAATCCAACTAAAATGATGAAAGTTGTTTCTGACCAAGAGTAATCAAGTTTTTTCACATATCTGTCTTTGGTGCTGTTTGACAAGATCTTTTGTCTCTGTAGAAGAATAAGGTGGATATATACTATGGTGCAGTGTACTGAGGTCTATTGATATTCTCACTACATACATTATGACTTCAAAGTCATGTCCATAACTACTATAGATGCTTTAGGAATAGGTCCAAGTTAATTATTAAATCTTTTTTTTTTATCAGATTTAGCATGTATATGAATTGCATGCCCTGTTAATCCTATTTTCATCTCTCTTCAGAATGTTAATGTATTGTTTTGAAATTTTGGGGTTTTTTCCTCTCTCATAGTGTTTTTGCTACAAAAAGAAAACTCTTCCAGACTCTACTCCATCCCAAGTGAGGAGATGAGCTACAAATGGTATTCCAAAGCCATCACTTCTGATGAAGTGTTCTGCATTGCTGTGAGTACTGATCTATACTGATGAGTTCTCTTTGTACAGTAAGAATTGAAGTATGAAATTAAAAAAAGACGTTGTGGGAGCAGGAAGAGTTCAGTGTTGATTACTGAAGCTCAGCTCACTATTGACTTCTTCAACTGCAGCAACTTTGTTGCATCTCTACACCTGTTTTCTGTAGAGCAGGATTCACAGACATCCACAGATCCTTTTGGAGGGTAGGAGCACTGACTGTGGTGGTGGGTTATGGTGCTGGAAATGGTAACTTCTAGCTCTATGCTTAGATCATGCAGCATTGTCTGCGAAAGGATGCTCCCCTGTCCTACAGAAACAATGCCATTGAGATTGTGCTTTAATTTCCAGTCATCTCACAAATTCAGAGGCTTGACTTCAGGTAACAAGAACATGCCTACATTAGATTTGTGGTTCTCAGCACTGAATCCTCTCCTGAAATAGGTAGGGAGCAGTGGGAACTTTATTTTTTCTCCAGTTTTTCTTTAAAAACTGCTAAAATTCCTTTGTGGATCTGGGTGAGCAATAAAACAGCATTGCTGCACAGATAGGAAAGCATTGCTGCACAGATAGGAAAACTTTGCTGTACAAGTATATGGAAATAAAGATCTATATGATCTGTAAGAATCAAAATTCTATTTGTGAAGACATCAGTGGTTAACAGAAATCAGTAGAGAATGCCTTACCTCTTATGAGTCGCTTACAAACTTAAATAGCCAACAAACCTCCTTGAAATCACAAAAAATGTCTTATAAAAATGACATAGGTTCAGACCAACTCCTGAAACTTTCATAAATGAAATGTAAAACTTTAAAAGTCAAGATTTCTTTTTAGTCTCTAATGAGAACTCATCTCATTAAAAATTAACACCTTTTTATTATATCTAATTTACGTATAAATCTTATTGCCACCCATTACCAACTTTCACGGACATCTCAATCAACCTTATGATTAAACCTATTTTATTCAGGCTATTCTTTTATTTTAATTTTACCTTAATGACTTTTTTTTTCCTTGAAAATTCATTCAACTATAGATACTTTCTCATTGTTTCATGCATTGATAGTGTCATACCTTTAGACTTGACTGCTTTTGTAGCTCCCATCCAGGTCTTTTTATTTACATATATGCTGTGTGTGTTGAGAAAAAGAATCTCACAACTGTATAAACACTTTAGCATCCAGGGATGTTTTTTTCTAAAAGGCTTTTTTCTTACTTCCCACATGAGTTTAAATACAAATAATGAGAGCTTCATTTTTCATTTCACTTCCATGTTTTTGCTAAGCAAAAGGGACCTTAATTGTAGCTGAGTAACTACCTACTGAATATCAGCCCTATCACATGACATGATATTAAACTTTAGAATCTTGAACAACCAGAGGCAAGAACAAGAGTCCATCTGTTCCCTAGTGTTCTGGTGTGCCATAAAATGATTAGAAGTGTGTGCTAGAAGGTCTCCTATAGAATCTGAAAATGAAGTCATTATGTTACCTGATTATCTCCTGCTCTCTAACATATTGTGTGCACTAATAACAGACAATATAAAAAAATAAGAAGGCTGAGATTTTAATAAATGTTAAGCCATCTTGCAAATAGAATTCATCCTTATTCTACATGGTTTCACATGGTACACTACGTCTCTGTACTTCCTAAGACAAATTGTTATTGTCAGGCAAGTTAATTGGTAGGTGCTTCCCCCTGCCCTGTTTACATACTCTAATCTACTTTTTCATGTTCTTTGAAGTGTGAATTTCAGTCTGGGTAAAGTGAGTTTAACATTATTTCTTCCAAAAGAAAAGATTGTGCTGATTATTTCTCATTGTTACGGGGATATAAACCAAAATATCTCAGTGTATCATTTCTTCTTAGTGAGTGATGGTTTGATGTGTTAATGGCCCCACTGAGTGTATTTGTAGGAATATGGAGAACAACTACTATCAGCAAAACAAAATCTTAGTGAAGGCAAATATCCTTGATGTTTTCACTGATGCATGTTTGAAGAAAGGAACAGCAGAAAAACTAAGAGCTGTAACAAAAGGAAAGCATAATGAGGATGGGAGTTTTAAGGGGTTAAGGAAACAATAGCAAAATATGTTGCTCATCTTATTGCAACAACTACATACTGAGTGATATTTTTTTCTTAATTTGCCATGGATTGTTTAGTCTCAGGAGTACTTTAAGTATTTTTTAGAATAAAAAACTTTGAAATACAACTTTTAAAAACAAAACAAACCAAATCCAGTAATGGCTTGTTTTAGCATCTGCATCTTCCAAACTCCCGTCAGTCATGACAAACGGTAGATTTATTGTTTGCTTTTGTAGTGTTTTTGTCTGTACAGTAGAGAAGTAGATATACAGAAGTATTTTAAGGGGAAATGTTGTATTATGCAGTCGTTGATTCACACTGCTCCCATGGCACAATGTTGTTCCTTTGTGTTCTGCTGTTGTTAGTCTGCCAATTTCGATGAAACAATAATCCTAACACTAGTTTTCTGTAAAAAGCCTACAGACCTTGAAGTCCCCATTGTATGCTATTTGGAGATATAGTTTTAATATTTCTTTCTCTTTCAGCTCGCATGAGCAATATCGGATTACTTGAAATTGTGTTTTCCTACAACGATTCCCACAGGTAAGAAGTCTCCACAGCTTCAAAATGATTTTGTCCCATTTGGCACAGATAGGTGTTGCTGCAGGAGCTTGTCAAACACTTGAAATAATGAAAAGTGTTGTTTGATCTTGTATCCCAAATTTTCTTCAGTTTTGTCTTTCCAGACAATGCCTAACTGTTACTAACCTCTTCAGACAGAGGGTGTGAGTCTCAAGCCCATGGACCTCCCTGTTTGAATAAAAGAGAAAAGAGTAAGTATCTTTGCTGCCTACGTGACATGAAAGGATATATTTCTATTACCATTTTCACTTGGAAGTGAAGTAAAATTCAAATGCTTTGAATTTAACAAACATCCCTGCTTAAAATATTTATGATTTACTGACCTGTAGGTCACTGCTGTCTAGACTACTTCAGACTGCTGCTGCCATGTAATTTATAGACCTTTTTAAAAGTTACCTCTTTTTTTTGCTAATAAAGGAGTTTAGCTATTCTTTGGGAGGAATTTAAATTGTTAGTTTTATCTACTCTGCTTTTAGATAGATGATTTCTACTTAATCATTCAATTTATTTTTGAATGAGTCTTTCAATCAAATGGGGTTTTAGAAAATGTCCTCATAGGTCTCTTGAGCAGTAGTTTTCCCCCACATTAATAAAATAAAACAAAATAGAACTCTGACCAATTTGTTTTCTAGGGGAGTAATCTCTTCAGGAGTACATTTTGAGGGTTACTAAAGAAAAAACCTGAGCAGGACAGTTCTAAAATACTACACATTCAGGAGCATTATAGACTTATAGTTGTGAGAGTTCTCTGTAGTCTAACACATTTGAATGTTAGTGGTGTCCTGGCTGCCAACCAAACAAAAGAAATGGTTAGGCCACTGTGTTGAGATACGTTGATGGACTGTTCAAATGCATAGAGATTTTTGCAACACGATGAGATATCATATTTTAAGCATCTTATCATAGAATCATAGAATGGTAGGGGTTGGAAGGGACCTTCAGAGATCATCTAGTCCAACCCCCCTGCAGAAGCAGGTCATGTAGATCAGGTCACATAGGAACATGTCCAGGTGGGTCTTGAAGACCTCCAAGGAAGGAGACTCCACAACCCCCCTGGGCAGCCTGTGCCACTGCTCCATCACAGTGAAATAGTTTTTTCTTATGTTTAAGTGGAACTTTTTATGTTCCAGCTTCATCCCATTGCCCCTTGTCCTGTTACTATCTACTATAGAAAAGAGGGATGTCCCAACCTCCTGACACCCACCCTTTAGACATTTATAAATGTTAATAAGATCTCCCCTCAATCTCCTCTTCTCCAGACTAAACAGCCCCAGTTCCCGCAGCCTTTCCTCGTATGAAAGACGTTCTATACCCTTGATCATCTTGGTGGCCCTGTGCTGGACTCTCTCCAGCATTTCCCTGTCCCTCTTGAGCTGAGGAGCCCAGAACTGGACACAGGACTCCAGATGAGACCTCACCAGGGCAGAGTAGAGAGGGAGAAGAACCTCCCTCGACCTGCTGGCCACACTCTTCTTGGTGCATCCCAGGATGCCGTTGGCCTTCTCAGCCATGAGGGCACATTGCTGGCTCATGGTTAGTTTATTATCAATCAGGACTCCCAGGTCTCTCTCTGCAGAGCTGCTCTTCAGCAGTTTGACCCCCAGCCTGTACTGGTGCATGGGGTTGTTCCTTCCCAGATGCAGGACTCTGCACTTGTCCTTGTTGAACCTCATGAGGTTCCTCTCTGCCCAACTTTCAAGCCAGTCAATATCCCGCTGAATGGCAGCACAGCCTCTGGGGAATCAGCCAGTGCTCCCAGTTTGGTGTCTTCAGCGACCTTGCTGAGGGTACACTCTGTGCCCTCATCCAGGTTGTTGATGAAAATGTTGAACAAGACTGGCCCCAGAATCGATCCCTGTGGAACTCCACTGGCCACAGGCCTCTAACTCGACTCTGTGCCATTGATCACCACCTTCTGGGCTCTGTCATTCAGACAGTTCTCAATCCACCTCACTGTCCACTCATCCAAGCCACACTGCCTGAGCTTTCTGATGAGGATGTTGTGGGAGACAGTGTCAAAAGCCTTGCTGAAGTCAAGGTAGATGACATCCACTGCTCTCCCCTCATCTAGCCAGCCGGTTATGCACTCATAGAAGGATATCAGCTTAGTCAAACAGGATTTCCCCTTGGCGAAGCCATGTTGACTCACCCTGATAACCATCTTTTCCTTCATATGGTCAGTGATAACATTCAGGATGAGTTGTTCCATCACTTTTCCAGGGATGGAGGTGAGGCTGACCAGCCTGTAGTTTCCTGGGTCGTCCTTCCTGCCCTTTTTGCAGACTGGTGTGACATTGACCTTTCTCCAGTCCTCGGGCACCTTACCTGTCCTCCATGATTGTTCAAAAATGTTGACATAAATATGTGAATTTTAATTTTACAAAATCATCCAGTGTATATAGTTTGTCTAGGAGTTACATTCCAAGCCAGACAAACGTATACGTGTTCATAATCAATTGGTGACATTAACATTAAATAAATTCACCGTGGTATTATTATCATATAATTGGCATTTATTCAGAAACAAAATTCTCTGAAATAGCTTGATTGTATTCATTATCACCAGTTAGAGGCTTATGAATGTGTTTATCAGTCTGAATCAAAATGCTAAATTGGACTACAGATGTTAGAATTTGCTCCTAAATCAGTCTGCACTTGAATATTTTTGTATTTTTAAAGTGTCTGAACATAGTTTCTGTCTTGAACCTCCTTCTGAAAAATTGTTGCTTTCTAAAGTTGTCTGTGTGTCAGCAAAACTAGGCAAGCTTATTCATACAATGAAAATAAACTGATCTGAAGCTGTTTTATTTAAAGTACTGCCATTCTCAAATCATTTCAGGTTGGATTGGTTCTGAATTGCTTTAGTGCCATGTATACTGTGAGGCAGCACCTATCTCTCGATTTACTACTTCAGGACTTGGTTAATGACTCCTCAGGCTCTTAAAAACATCACTGGCAAAATTTTCAATTGAATGTTGTGAATGTTTCTGATAACAGAAAATTAGCAGTAAATGCCTCACAATGGAAATTAACAGTTTACTGCAGACGAGGAAATCTGCCTTGTAAGTTTGCTGCTATTTCTTCCAGTCAGAGCATTGCTTTTCTTGGAGCTAAATATCCATTTACCCTTTGAACTTTCAAGTAAATAGTCATTTACCCTTTGAGACATTCTTGACAAACACCGTCTACTTTATAACAGTGCAGAATTACATACACCAGGCAGTTATAGATGAATAGCTGTGCTTTGGAGCATTCCAGAATTATTTTGGACAAAAAGAAACAATACATTTATAGATCTCAAAGTCAGACTTGTCAATAAGTGGCAGGATTTCACCAAAAACCATTGCAGGTCTTTCTGTCTTTGATTTTCATAAACTATATTCTAGCAATCAGATGTGAATCAATGCTCCAAGTCCTGAAAACCTGTAATCATGAGAATTTGAAACAAGAGAACTGAAAGAAAAGATCAAACAATATTTAGTTCTGATATTTCGTGTGATGTCCATAGTTGCAGTTCAATGACTAGTCATCTGTCTATATGACCCTCTGTCCCATGAAAAACAAGGTGAAAAATTGACCTATATATTTCACATCTCAAGAGTTTTTCATTAAAACAATTGGAAGAATTAATAAGACACCCCCACACACAGACAAAAGACACCATTCCCCAAACTAAGAAGGAAACAATGTACAGAAAATAGCAGTATTCTTTCTGAAGGGGAACATATCAGTTGCTCTTTTAATCTTTTTTTGTCTCACAGTTCCTTCTCCCTTGAAAAACATGACCAGGAAAAATCACCTACTGGCCCTGGTAATAAGGTGTGTAATCCTTATACTGATGGATTCAAGCAAGATTATATTTGTATTTTATTCCAGACCAAGCAAGACTGCACTTCTGCAAAGGATTGCCCTGTTATCCTCACATCATGCAGTTGCTTTTGAACTACTGAGTGGTGTTAGAGGGACCAGAAAGGACACATTCATTTTCACCAAGAAATGGGGCCTATTAATATTTTTTAAAAAGAGTATATATAGGGAAGGAACATCCACAGAATCGATATTCCTGGAAATTATTTTCCTGTGGAAAAAGTAGCATTTGTGTTCTTTGACTCCATCCCCCGAGAATGCCTGTAGGAGCCCCTCTGATTCTTGAATTAACATTTCCATTCACAAGCAGGAGAAGAAAGTGGGTGACATGCAGAGCACACTATGGTTCCTTGGCTTTTTCAAACCCAGTTTTGTGGTTAATCTGCATCTACTGTGTGCTGTATGCCAAAAGCTGATCTTTTGTAAATTTAAGCTGTTCTTTTCCTAACTGTCTGACAATGCAGATAAATTCACAACTGCTTTTATGGTGCTTTTCCATTATTTTTTGTTGCTTGCTAATTACTTTTCTTGCCCAATGTCATTTGCAGTTTGAATAAATAAATTGTTTGGTTCTGCCTTCAGGTTATTGCAGGAATAGTCAATATGCAGCTATAATAAAATCATAAATTTCTTTGAACAGGCAATTTTGAGCACATCCTTCCACAGGGTTTTAAAGTTCTACTATTGTAGAAGCAACTTGCTTAGGAGCTGCAAAGTTTCAGTGCTAAATTCTGACATCTGGAAGAATTTGAAGTCACACATAGCTCTGTACACTCTACAGATAGCTTAGATGTTTGTGTGGCGAGTTAGGTGAAAATGACTGTTGTGTAGTGCAATGCAGAACACTGATTCAGTTTTATCTCCTTTTAACCTAAATTTAGCAAAGTTTTAGGCCTCAGGCAATACGCTGGGAGGAATATAACTTCTGACTGTGCACGATGGACAAGATTTCACTGTGTTAACCCCAGGTAAAGTTTTATAAACTTTTCCATGATGCTCTTTTTTTCAAAGTACTACTCTAGCTGATGATATAAAATGTCATTACTCCTTTCCCCCTGCTCCCATTCAAACCAACTGACATTATTACTCAGATGAAATTTGTCCCCAGGCATGCTTATAGAGCTGTAAAGAACAGGAGAATCACTAACTTCCAGTAAAATATCTCAGAAATTGCACATAGCATTAAGGACAGGTGAATTCTATAAAACTAGGAGTGGTTTTCCCACTTCTCTCAGTGTGGCAGCAAAGTTAGATCCTTCTGTGCATGGGGACACTGAAGGGAGCACAGTGGTGGCACACAGACTTCACTTTCTTAGTTATTCTTGTTAACAGTGCATAAAATAGCTTTGTTTCCTACACAGGTTCTGCGACATGGCAGTAACACTGCTCTCTCTCATATGTAGTTAGCTATTTATTATCATCGGTACATTTTCTGGTGACTGAGTGTTTTAGTTGTGGTCCTTTGCTCCTGAAGCCCAGTGCATTCGTGACTAACCTTGGAGCACACATATCCCACTCTCTCAAATGCTTCCTTTCCTCTCCCTATCCCTCAAGGCTTTGTAATTAGATCATAGAAAAGAAAGTGACAGCTCCAAGTAGCTTTGCATGTCTAAGCTTGAAAATAATAAGGTATTAGTTTCATTTTGTCTAGTATTTATATCAACACAAACACATTTGCATTTGTAACAGAGAAGAGCAGGCATAGATTAGCCACGATTTGGTGTATCAAAGTAGGAAGAGGGATCATTACCAGTGCTATAAATGCTAAAAGTTACTTAGGTATATCTAAATAGGCACAGAGATAATTGCTTTTCAGCTGCCACATAGGTATTTAATACTCTCTAGAGGTGAGTTTCCTAAGCCATATGCATCACTGCATTGTGCACAGTCAGTTTTTAGGAGCTGTGAATAACAGAAGTGTATGAAAGACCTTATCATATATAATTGTTAATAGGCCACTAGTGGCTACTGCCTCGAGAATAAAAATTAGGATGTCTCATGAAGAGTAATATACAGCTGGTTGATGTTTTGCAGATGGAACATGACCTTGATCTCTGGACTACAAAAAAAAATCATGGCGGCAAAGAAATTAATTCAGCTTGGTTAGCCTATATTAGTAGCAATGGATGAGGTAATTTGTCAGGCTACAGCTGAATTTGCTGACTAAAGTTTCCTTTCTTTCCTTCTCTTTTTCTCAAAATACCAGAGGGCTATTAGAATCTTCAGCTGATGCATTTAGAGGAGATTTATAGTTGTCATGGTGTACTACTTGTATAATGTATAAACTCTGGCAATGGTCTGGGCATGTGCTCTCATACCTACCATAAGTAAAATATTTTCTTAACCCTCTAAATTAAGGGATGTTGAAGTAGCTTGGGAGGAGTTTTGCGGGTCAAAGTCACATGTAGACTTTGTATTCAACCAGAAAATTCCTTTCTGTCACTTTGTTTTAAGGCATGCACTTAAGTGTGTGTTTCTATTACTTCAGTGGAAGAGGTCTCAAATAACCAGTCTTGTACAGTATGATGGGCCAAAACTCTTAAAGGTTGAAAGCCTGAATTTGTTCTGAACCCAAAGGACTGTGCTGCAATCTGCAGTATCATATGAGTCCTAGATCTGAGAATTCTATAATCAATCTAGACCAGTAGAATATAGTCATATAAAATGAAGTCAGTCATCTGTATTCCAGAATTTCCTACGGGTTCTTTAGTGAAACAGGCCATTATAAATATAAAAAACTGCTTGGTTGTGTGAATAGTTATGTCTCTGCTTCAGTTTGTGCAAAACTGAAGAACAGTAAACTTTTGGGCAAAGATAGGATAACACATTGTCTTCATTTCTAGAAAAAACATTGAACTCCTTAACTCAAATAATTTCCAATAAGAGTCTCTCTTCATAGCTTTATCTGTGTTTGAGAAACCATGCATGGTTGTTTTAACATATTACATTGTTTTAACACACCATACACACACCTGAGTCATGAGAACAGAACCCTTTCTTTAAAAGAAATTCTCCTTTCACCCAATATGAGGCTACTTAGTTGTTTTATTAATCATTTGTTAATTAAAGACAATCTACTTTAGAAATATTGTTACTTGCTTTTAATAGCCCTTCTAAACCATTCATTAATGCCTCTTATCTTTGCCTGTATGATCAGTTCCTTTTTATTATGAGTGAAAAATCTAACATTAGAATTGAGGATTTATTTCCTCAATAGTCCCAGATTTAGTTTTGTCTGAACATAAAGGTTTTCTTCATGTCATGTTTTCCTTTAGTGATTAACACATGAGTTGAGTCACCTTCCCCCAGGAACATTTTCATTCTTGATAGACTTTGACATTTAAAGTGTAAGTCTTCCAGCAACAGCACAGGATAAAAACTCTAGAAAATAGATCTTTAAAAAAAATATTAAAAGAAGATGTCACTGAAAGTATAAAAGGGTAAAATTGCTCCTACTTGTGAACTGTGACTAACCCAAGTGGAGGCAGTTTTTCCAGCAGTTGGACTTGAAAATTATTTTGTAATTTAACACTCTCAGGTGTCACTGTTAGATAAAGAATCCCATTCAGCATGCTAGAGCGTGTCCCTGGCCACTGTGAAAACCTGAGCCTGATGTAATTCTGATAGGTAAAAGTTCCAGTGCAGAAGCCTGATTCTAATATTCTTTTCCTTTTGGCTATAAAACTTGGTAATTATTTTAAGATTTTAAGTTTCTACCTTAGAGGCATATATATTTAAAAGTAGTGAAGTCAGGTATAACTCGTTCATGGGTAAAAGTTTAAACTCTCTTCATTCTGACAGGCTATTTTCTCCAAACCAACGTAGCTGGCAATACAAAAAAATTAGGATATGTTTTTAGATATTTTTTATATTAGTGTCTACTACTAAAGTAAAGTAAAGAAGCCTGAGTATATCCTTTTACTTCCTGGGGAAGCCCATTATACCTTGGAAGACTGACAGAAGATCCTGGAAAATATTGACATGCTTAAGCTCCCTTTGCACTGTCCTGGCAGGGGCTGGCACTGATCTTAGGAGTGTATAAATAAGTTTAAGAATTGGTACATTTGCACATTTCCACTTTGTTGAGGTAACTCCAGCAGCACCTGGTCACTCTCACTGTGAAGTGGAGAGGAAATGTAGAAGAAAACAAATAAGAAATTTGCTAAAATCAAAAATAACACAGTAATTTCTGCAGCTACAACTTAATCTCTAAGAGCTGATGGTTAACGCAATGAAGCCTCCTAGGTGTTCCCTCTGTTGGCAGGCAGATGCAGGGAGAGGTACCTAGAGAGGAGCCGTGCTCACAAAGCTCAGCATCGGCACTTTGTCTTCTGAGGGGCTTACGTACCAATGCCATGACTGCATCTGCCAGAAAAACAGTCTCTTGTTTTATTAAAAATAGCTAAATCCACCACAAAAATGAGAGATGGCAAAGTTTGGACTAAAGCTAAACCTTCCATAAAACAAGAGAGCTATAACAACTTACTATGTCTACAAGGATTTTTCTTTTCTTCTGCTTTCCTTTCTCTTCATCTTTTATGTCTTTTCTACTATCTATGTTTTCCCCCAGGCAACTCCTTTCTGTAATTTTCAATCTTCTTTAATTGTTTCCAGTTTTTCCCCTCTAAAACTCTCTCTCAATCTTTAAGACATTTTCAGATTCCTAATTCAGCTTTTCTTTATCATTTGATCTATTTAGGTTTTTGTAGAGATGTCCTTCACTTTGGCATTCAAGTTTCATTCCTAAAAAATTGAGCATAAAATCCACTCCTGACGAGAAAAGTTTTAAAATCATTGCTAACTTTAATGTAACTATTATTTAGGCAAATATGTGGGTATACTGCTGTGATCACAATGGTTATTTCGAGAAATCTAAATTAGTCTTGGATTTTGAAATAGCTTCCTAAGCCTATACTTAGCCTTTTGTATTAGTATTTTGTATTGTGTTACTTAGCAAGCAGACAAATTTCTGTCTTTCTGCAGAATTGCATGGAAAGAACCTCCTTTCCACCACATCAGGGACTTTTCAGTATGGCAGATCAAGAGGTAATTCTGCCCTCTAATCTTGTCTTTATTGCGGATTTGTTTCTTCTCTTCTCCCTGCATTTATTTTTTACTTTTTTATTGTCCTCTTTGCATTTTGTGGATATGGACTTGGGAATTTAACTCTTTCACAGTTCTGATACATCACAGATAGCAAAATGAAAATGGAAAGCAATTCTAGATTTATACTGTCACACCTAAAAGGATTCTTGGTCATTTGTGTCTTTCTAGATGGAAAAAAAATCTAAGAAACTGTAGTAAATGGTAAAAAATGAAGTTTTTCTGTGATGATGTTGATAATTACTGGTAACTAAATGATAGTGAAAAGTACCCATGAAGTGTAAAGAATACAAAGCTCTCATCTGCCTAGTTCAATACAAAGTTCATATACAAAGCTCTCATCTGCCTAGGCTATGAAAAGTAAAGCAAAACCCTGCAAACAATATAGATAATTCTATTGCAACTGGAAGCCAAACAGGGCATATACCAGGCAGTGGTATGAGATCACCAGATCACAGATTCTTAAGGGTTGGAAAAGACCTTGAAAGATCAACCAGTCCAACACCCCTGCCAGAGCGTGACCACCTAGAGTAGGTCACACAGGAACTCATCCAGGTGGGTTTGAATGTCTCCAGAGGAAGAGACTCCACAGCCCATCTGGGCAGCCCTTTCCAGTGCTCCCTCACCTGAACAGGGAAGAAGTTTTTCCTTATATTTCTTTGTAACCTCTTATGTGTATAAACACATTGTAAACCACAGCCCCTGCAAGCCAAAATTTGGCATTAAAGGTGTTGAGACAGGGTAGATGGTGGCTGGGATAGAAATACAGGCTAGCTACATTCAGCTCTTGAACTCCCAGTAGCAGAAGTCATATTTCTCCTCCTGATAAATCAGATTCCTGTTTACCTTATGGAAGAGGTGAGAGGGACATAAAAGAGGAAAAAGTGGACAAAGACTCCTCTTTTGCCAAGCTATAAACCATTAGGTATGAGTAAATTTTGAAGATATTTCTCAGAGAATTAGAACGTCATCAATTATGTACCTTCAGTATCACTGCAGTGAGAGTTGCTCTAGAAACAAGACAAAGAGATCAGCTTTGAGAGGTCTTGTAACAAGAGCCAGAAACGTTCATATCATGTAGTGGAAAACAGAGATTGAGTGGGATATAAACGGTGTTATCTAGTCCAATAAGCAGCAAGAGTATGAGCTTTAGAGTAGTGTCTACAGCAGATTTTAAAGGGTGAGGTTTCAGATGTCATGACCATAAACAAGGAGATAACAACGATTTTAGTTGGAGAAGAGAAGCGGTGGATATGTTAGTTAATAGACTGGGGAGGGTGGAAAGGTTAATTCCAAAGGGCTTTGGAGGAAGAAGCCTGATGACTTCTATTCAGTCTATGCAGAGGAGCAAAAAACAACAAAAGGTTAAAATCAGAGTTAAAATTAGACATGAAACCAGAAGAGTCAGTAGTGGTGTTGACTATAATAATTCATGGGGGGAGCTGAAAAGACAGAGTAGTATTTGACAGAGAAAAAATAATCAGTGAACATAAGGTAAGAGTATTGTAAATGCCAGACAACAGCTATATTTATGTATATCACTGTAATTGAACCATACTCTGATGACAGGGTAGTGTTCAAATAAAATTAGCCAGCAGTTGTAGCGATAGACTGGTCTAGACTAGAACTTGCAATATTGATATTTTCCTTGGCACAATATTTATTCTGAAAACAGAGAAGTAATGAAGAGATATAGATGCAAATATTTCACTTCATATTATAACAAAATTTTAAATAAAAATATATATTTATGTTTCTGCTGTGATCAAATTTAACTTCTTTTCTGTCTATAGTACACATAAGTAATATTAAAGATGACTGTGCATGGTAAAGTTTTCAATATGGGATACTAATGGCTCTATGCACACAAGCTCAGAAATCACCATATAGATTTCCCTCCTTTTACCTTTTTTTCCCTCTTTGCTGCCTGTCAGCTATTTTCTAGATTGATTTCACTGTGAATGGTTAGAAGTTCTAATCTAATATTAAACCGCTGCTCCAGGGCTAATTACTACAAAACAGAGTCACAGCCTCAGCTGTAAGCTTCTCCCTTTGCTTGTCTTCACTGCCCTACAGTCACTCATCAGGCCTTTAATCTAACCTTCCAGTCCTACCCTAAAAGTTATCAACTTATAAAATATTATGAAATATATTTAAAAGCAGCATAAACTAGTTGAACACTCCACACATTTATTCTTTTTCTAGCATAAAAACAAACAGAATTCATTCAGCTGTAACAGAAGCATCGTGGTGCCACGTTACAGGATTCTGTTCACTGGGCGAAACAACTGCTCTGTAATGAAGGCCTAGGGCATGGTGTCTGATGTGGTGCAGTTTATCACTAAACACAGCAAGATTTGTGATCAAACTAGCAAAATATCATTGAAGCAACAGCATGTAAAGAGCTGACAAAAGCCAAGAGGCTGCAGCTGCCCTGCTATCGCCGTAGGGATGAGACTTTTGTGTTCCAGTTCCAGGCAGCGGGTTTGTACGTCATTTCCCTGCTCCATTCTGAAGAATTTGTTCAAGGGACTAAAGATATTTCTCCTTCAGTTTTGTGTCACTACTGTCTGGGAGGACATTTAAAACTGGGAAATCTGTAAGTCCCATTAACTCAAGAGGAGACTTACCAGTTGTCTGACACTGTATGTAGGCATGCAGCACTTGCATAAGTTGTCGGACTGAAACACTAACGAGTGGGAAATCAAACTGACAGTTCCTTCCTGAAAGTCAGCCAGATGAATATGGAAAAGGGATGAGGAGGAGCCTGTGCACAACAAGATTTGATATTGCTTTTGAGTTAAAATTTCACAAAGCTTCCACTTTTATTATAAAAAGCCCTGTGTGTTTTGTAATAAACAGACTCTTAGCAGGGAAAAGATTAGTGTTGTTGGTAGACTACTCTTTGACCATTGCTTTATGTTCCTTTCACTCCATCACTTGTATGTGCCCAGGTGTTTTCTCTCATAGCTCAGCTTACCACTGTGTACAAGTCTAACAAGACTCAAAAAAGTAATGCTGTTTTGTACATAACATCAGTAGCCTATGACATTCCTGATGAGGCAAGTTCTTCGCCGATCTTGCTTCAATTTCCTGTCCCTGATCTGACAAAAGGGAAACAATCTTTCAAGAATGAAGTGGGAGATGAGAAAATAGAACGAGAAAATCAGTGGAGAACAATAACTGGAGTTTTACACATTTGTGCCATTGTAGAGGAGCAAAAAAGAAAAGAAACTTGACAAGCAGCAAGCATGACACAGGGAAAGTCTTCCATGGTGAAATGCATGGTGTTTTACCTCATTGAGGCTTGTTTCTTGACTTAATTGAGTTAGAACTTGCATTTGCTGCTTGGGTAGCCATCCCACCATTTATACATGAGGTTAAAGAAAGCAATACCTGTTCTTTTAATTAGCACACTGGTAACAAGGCTCCATGTTGAGTGTCCTTAATAACATAAAGATTTCTGTTCAGAATACTGGTGAGCCCTCAGTGTATCCATGTGGTTAAAGCTGGCTTTACTCTCTGTACATTACTTTGAATTTATCAGTGCTGAATTTTATTTTCCACTTTATCTTTCAGTCACTCTGTATCATAAGATTATTTTGCACCCTTTGCATAACTTTCCTTCAGTTGTTCTTCAGGCACAACTGTATAGTCCCAAAAGGTAGCATTTACCAGAAAACAGAGCAAAAGCTACACCTAATACCACCTAAAATATCAGCAATTATTTTGTTTATAATTACATCATCTCTTGTTGGTTACTGTTATTTTGAAGTGAATCTCATTCTATAGACATAAAAGGACAGTGCTCACAGGAATGCATAGAAGTGATTGAAATCAGATGTATTTATTCAGAATATACATACTACTGCACACTCAGATACAGAATGTTTCCCCTAGCAAGAATATAATGAACCACAAGTGTTTCCAAAGCAGAAGTGATAAAATGCAATGTGACTGTAATTTGGTGATATATAACTCCAATATCGCTGTAAAATATAAGAAGTAAAACTATCAAATAGTCTCTAGACTTTATCTAAAAAAAACAGTTAGTTGAGCATATTGTCTTATTTATTTTCATTTCCTAACCTGTCAGTATAGTATGATGGTCTTTTCAAGCTGTAGTTCTTGAGCAAGAGTTAATATAAACCAAACGGTATGGGATTATATATCTTTAGCTAAATGGATGCAGTATGATACAGATCATTAACTCTAAACACTTCCTCCATTCATCTTTGCAACATACGTATTGACGTTGCTGGATGAGAAGTGTTATTGAGGGTGCAGATCCTTTTTAACAGTGTTAGAAGGGCAAAATAAGCTAAAAAAATGAAGTTCCTGTGGATTCTGTGTGAAATATTTTTTATTTTAAATAACATGTCCTCCATATACCCCTTCCCAGAAATGACTGATATATATCACCCTGAAAGATGAAACTGGGGTACATTTACTTCCAAGTGCTGGGAAAACATGTGGTTTGAGTGGTGTGTTGGTTTACTTTCCCGATGTGTTATATATTATTTTATTCTTTTTATCTTCCCACAAAGAGGACTCATGTAATACAAGGAAACAGTTATCTAGCATATTACTAACTTCACCTAATCATGGTAAATTACAGGATGTCGTTGCTGTTACCTACAATTCATATGAAGATAAATCTCACAACCTTCCAAGGCAAGGAAAGTCAGTATTTATAGGCTTCTAAAGCCATATTTCTGTTTCAGAGATAAAAATTTATTTGGTAGCAAAAAACATCCCAGCACTTTATAGATTTGCAACTGTGGTATACTGTTAAAATTTAGTACAGCTTTTACGTCTAAGTACTTCACAGTTGTATTTTATAATAGAAAGCATAATCTACATTTACAGTTTACCCTGTGGACTTTACACTCACTGTACCACTTTATTCAGACTTCTTGTATGGACTGTAAAAGCATTTGTTCCTCCCTGGCCAAAGGGAAAAAATCTGCTTTAAAGTCAGTGAAACAATGTTAAATATTAGACTAAATGAAAACAAGAAGGAGAGAAGCCATTAGGTGTTTTCTTTTTAATTAAAAAAAAAATCCCTGCAAGTCAGAAAAAGAGATCATGGTCAAAATATGATTCATGGAGGAAAAATGGCTGCTGCTATGGCAGGAGTTTATTGGAAAACTAACAACTGGATTTGAAATCAATGTTATTATTGTATCTTTTGATTGAGGTTACACTGTAAAGGATCATTGTCAGCAATGGAACTGACAGTTTCTCCACAGCACCAGAGATTGATACAGAATATGAACAATTACTTGTTTTCCAATTGTTCCAAACAAAATATGAGCCATAACCATGTAGAGATTTTCTTTGAAACCCTTTGAATGCTAATAGCTATTGCCTACAGTTATTTTGAGGTAATTTATAGTGCAAACGTTGGTACAACCATTTCAAATGTCAATGATATTTAAGCTATATGTTTACCTGCTAATGATAGTTGAGTATTAAGATTTCATGATAAATCAAAGTTTTTACTGTAACTCCATTATATTTGTCCTTATAAGCTTCATTTTTTTTGTTCAAGGCAAAGATTGAAAAGCTCCTCTTGGTATGGAATGTAGGTAGCCTGAAAAATCTGCCTCCATCTGCTCCATACTTGCCAAATCACGACCTGTCAATCTCAGATTTAGCTGTTTGTCCTTTATTCCTTGGCTTGACATCAGCAAATTTGACAAGAAGCATTTCAACTCCTTCTTTTGCTGTTATTTCTGCTAAAGACTCACAAAAGAATATTTACTGTGTATTCATTATTATACTTTCTTGCAGGTAACAACATCAAACTACCTGGATCTTAGGAGAAGGGTTAGTTAGTAGACCTAATGGACTTGGCCCACCTCCTCCCTGTAAGTAGTGTCAAAAATAGGTTATAGGGAGGGAAGAGGGTCAACAGTGGGAGCTGGAAGATGGATGTGAGGAAGAGAATAGAGGAGTGGCAAGATGGTTTTTAATCCATATAATTTCAGTGAGGCACAGTGTCTCACAGAGCCAGATCAATTTATCCAAAGGAGCAGTGAATACTAGCACAACAAATATTCCCAATACGTAACACATTTTGAAAGCGTAGGCCATGTGTCACCCAAGGCATCTTGAATCTCTACCCCATAATGACATATGGGACAAGAATTCATGAAATTCACAGGTGCATATGAACATGGTACAATGCATAGCACCAAGTGAAGTAAGAATCTGTTATAGCATATTGGGTACCTGTCTAAATCCTGTTTCTTTCTCTTCAAACTGCATGTAACTGCAGTTTATCTTTTACGTGGTTGTTCATAAAGCGTGCTGTAAAAGTAGCACATTGTGTCTTAAACTTCAAAGGAAATTTCAAACATAACCAATAAGGCATAAGTACACTTTCTTGGTTTTGTTCAGTGCTTCAATACCTCTTTTGCCAATCATTTGTTGCCCATTATAGACAATATTAATTACTTATCAGAGTCACCTTTGCGATGCTATGTAGAATCACTGTAGGGCTGCTTTTAAGCTTGTATTCCTGAAACAGAAAAGCACTGAGTATATTTCATATGTACAAAATCTCTAAAGGTTGCTTGCAATTTAAATCCAGGAGAGCAATAATTAAAATAACTTCAAGAGGGTTTTTTCAGTGTTAGTTTGTGGTTTATTGTATTACCTTTTGTCTCTCATGTTTACAGGCAGTATATTTGCAAAGTGAAATCCCTCTTCAATATAGTCTTTGGTTTTCAAAAAACCTTTTGAATTTCCCATGTGCAAGGGTTTAATAATAACAATGAGTGATGGTTAGGATTACAAAAATGCCTTTTCTTTCCTCCAAGCATCTCTTCCCAATGGCAGATAGCAGGAAATAATCATTGCACCTAATGGCAGAAAACAGGTAAATCTTCAAACCCTGTGGCTCTATTGTACTCCCTCATATCATCCCCTACTAATATTTAATTCTTTCAAAAATCTTTTGACTGGTTCTTTTTTTGTCTCTGAGCTTTATTTTCCTAACTCTTTTCATGCTTTTTGATACTGATAAGAAGCTTAAATAGACTTAGGAGCAAAATTTCTTTCTTTCTTTCTTTTTTTTTAGCAAAGTCTTCAGGATGTCTCTTAAGAACAAGCTGCTTTCTGAATCTACAGTGACTGTGTCAGCAGTCTGTACCGCCATGTGGCATTTAACTCCTAATGCAACGCCCATTTTATCTGAAGGAGTCATTCTCTTGACTTCACTGGGGTTGGGACTAGGCCTGTTCCATTTATAGCTCGCTGCTTTTCGGAATTTCTTATTTAAATGCAAGTGGTCCAAGTATCAGTGCCATGAAATACTGTCTTTTTAGCAAAGACAAGTAGAAAGAACATCTGTTCAATCCATTACATCTGAGGCTCCCAACAGTGGTACTTGTACCACATTAGAACCACGTGCTATCTTTTTCACAGACAGTGCCCGTGAGGTTTTTGAGCTGGCCTCAGTGTGTGACACAAAGGAGAGCTTCTCCCATGGGAGTCACAGGCTTCCTCTTCATCATATGCAGAAATTTGCTTGGGCAATACCTACAAGAAAGAAGAGGAGCTTAAAAGGCTCAATTCCCTTGGTTTTGCCTCCAGGCTACAACAGCTTGGGCAATGAATGCTGCTTTCCTCAATGCCTGCAGTTGGCACAGAGTTGTTCCAGGAGAAGCTACAGCAGGCTCTGTTTAGTAGTCTGTGAATTACAGCTTCTAAAAAGTGCCATTCCCCATGTGCATTGCAGGTTTTCCTGAGTTATCCCGTGCTCTGAACACTTCTGTGGATGGAGAAAGCAAGGTAATAATATAACATTAGGAATAAAAAATCCATCTTGCAGCACAGAATGGTAGAAGAATGACTGTTGAGAGGCAACTGCCCCATCATTTCAGGATTTCAGTTTGCACTTCAGCTTGAGTCTCTGGCTAGCCTGGGCTGGTCAAACCCAGTTCCTTTGCTAAATAAGAAATCCCAGGGATAATATGTAGATAAAAATTTATTAATGAGTCAAACATTCTTACTATACAAATTAAAGCCCTGAAAGTTTTTAGACAATATACTCCCAGTGAATACCGATGGAAGTGGTTTATTTTGGTTTTTTATTACAGTTGACCTATGATCAGAGTGCATGCCGTCTTACAAAAGTTTTGTTTTTCTTGTGGATTCAAATGTTCCACATTGTGAGGTCTGAGATAAGGCTTAGTGGTTTCATCGGATAGTGATTGCCTTGGATTACCAGATTATTTCTGATAATACAACTACACGGCTATTTCCTGAAAGTTCTAAGTGGTGCAGGGGCCTAGCTACCTGAAATTAGGTGATTTAAGCCATAATTGGTGTCCCTGTTAAAAATGGTAGCAAAAATGTTTAGCATCCACAGTTCCTACTAAATTGAACTTCATTAATTTATCAAAAGACACAGTGGGAACATCAGCACCAACAAAAGGACCAAGGGATTCCTGCCAGCCAAGAGAGCATTCATGCCACTGAAAAGTTCTGCACACACTGAAGATCTTAAACACAAAAAATGGAGAGGAGATGAAATTCTAGGCTAACTGAAGCCAGTGTCTATATTGATAACTCAGCTAGGCCTTAATGTAACACTTTGTTCTTGATTGCCATGTGCAGTAAGCATTTACACATCCTTTGTAGCAAATGATGATTGCAAAGTACGAAAATACCATTCAAGTTGCAAGAATGATGTGAAGTAACCTTAGAAGACAGTCAGATATCTGTAAGGAAGATTGGATAGGATAAAGCAAAGATAGTGTTGTTCCCAGTGACAAGTTACTGGTTACAGTAGTTACATTCCTACTACAGGAGACTATTCCTGCACCAGAGGCAAAGATGTAGCAGCAGTAAAATGAGAGGAGGGATACTGATTAATAATGTACAGTAGTAACTGGAAAAGAAATCTGTAATAGCCACAGGAGGATGGTTATCAAAGATAGTTTTAAAAAATGAAGTATTTTTATTTTTGCAGCATGCAAAGAGTGAGAAATTAATTTAGGGTGACCTGAGTGCATCTTGCAAAGGGCAATGCTAGCGAGGTGGAATACCAATGATTCATAAATGCTACTCATATTTATAACATCCAAGCTGATGAGAAGTTGTCTGCAGTGTACACACACTACTGGAATATCATTAGTTAGAGGGTACAACATTCTAAGATGAAATTTATAGAATGTTCAGACATTGTGATTTTGTTTTAATATTGCTAATCATAGATCTTTTGAATAAATGTGATTAGTTAGGCTCTGTGTTACATATTTAAATCACCACTACTCTATTTCACAGTAACTAAGAGCTGTGGGCAATAATAAAATGTGAGTAATGACCCTTTTCGTTTCGACATTGTAAGCAAGAAATAGAAATACACACTGTTGATGAGAAAGTTGTGCTTGGTGGAATGAATAAACGGTAATTGTCCCACATTAAGTAAACAAAGGAAAATATCATATCTTAATGCACTCTGTTTTACCACATACTCTAATCAAGTGTGACAGGAACTGAATGAATTGGCTGCACCCAAAGGTGCTGTTTATTAATTTATCTTAACAACTAATGATGGTGTGTCAAAGTAAATTATGTTGCTTCATATGTTGCATGTCTTTGTACTGAAATACTGGCAGGGAAAGAGATTTGTTCACTCGCCCTTTTCAAAGTCAGAAGTGTTAAGCTGCCCATGTGTTGTCAGGTATTATGTTTCCCTCTCTTTTCCCTGTAATTCAGATTAATCACAGGATAACTGTGTAGGCAGACAAAAATAGACCCACACTCACAAGTTTTTGCAGACTCTTATTGCCATCTTCCTTCCCTTCTGCACTAGGACAGTTGAATTCTGTGGAGATTATTTGTTGTTTGTTTCATATAGCATTAGTGCTTGGAATCCACAGCAGAGATTGGTTTTCAAGCAGAGGTTACATATGTGTATATAAGTCTAGATTAGCATTTCAGTATGTATGATATGTACACATGCACACAGCAATTTATAAACTGTTAGTAAAGTGAGGAAGTGAACACCTATAAGGATAGAAAGAAGGGATTATTTTCATCCATGAAAACTGAAACATGAAACCTTAAGTGATTTGTCCAGTGCCTGAAAGTAATGTAGTGTCACAGACAGGAATATAACCTAGATCTCATTCACCCCAGGCCTCAACCGTTTCAGCCTTTTTTTCCTCCCCAGTAATATTTCTGATTTGTTCCTCCAGCTTCCCGTGCCAGTGGTAACTGAACTTTTACAAAAAGTCCTTTTGAAGTCAAATATCCAAATACAGAGATACTGGAAGGAAAAGCAATTTCACCAGATTTGACTGTATTGAATTGACACCAGTTCCCTGCATAAAAGTTACAATGCTGAATGACCACTCTGGTGCCTTTTTTTTCCACATTTTTCAAGTGTAAACTTTGAGTCTCTACCTTTGTATTAAATAGGAATGAAATTTGATCCTGAATAGATGAGATCTTTCTGACAAAGATGAAATAAGGGGGGAGAATGGGCACATGTGTGTAATGTGAATATTATTGCCTTGAATTTTTCAAACAAATCCAATTTGCTGCCAGATACAAAAATTAGTTTGTAATACTGTCACTATAGCAAGTCAGAAAAATTGTTGCATCAACTGGTTTGCTATTCTCAGAGATTGTTACAGGATATTTCTGCAATGCAGATGATTTAAAAAAGTAGTTGGGAAAAGACAGCTAAATATTCACTTTTTCAGTATTTACTGATCTTAAATGGTGTGAAATGTTCATTGTAACAACAGTTAAAGATTTTAAAATAAACAGAATACTGAACAATATATACAAACAACATGCACAATCTGCGAATTTGGAAAAGAAAATGTATCTGTGAGCCTGGTAATAGGATCAGCAGAATATTCACACAGCCAGCAAAATCCCACCACAGATACTGAATTTTGCCTTGCAGTCAGTGCAACTGCTTTTCTCTAAACATATCTGCACATCTTGTTTTGAGCTAAGACTTCTTTCTTAATGTCGCTGTCATCATGACCTGAGCTGCTTGTTTCTGCTGTATCAGCAGTAGAAAGCAGTAACATCCTCAGGCAGGTGATGCTTGGTCAGATACCATCTTTTTCTGATACGTCTTTTCAACTTCAGTTGAAAGTAAACAATATGACTGGAAAACAATTTTCCACTCAAAACAGGCAAAATAAAGTGACTATCTGTTGCCAGGTTAAGTATCAGTATGGCCTGTTCAAAGTGATTAAGGAAAACTAATCTAGTGCATTGCAAGCAAAATATATTCACAGAATACTTGACAATTCTGTGCTTAACGTGCAAACAGCTACCTGTATATTAGTAGAAAATATCATTGATACACCCTCACAAAAATTCCCCAAGCTAGCATAAAAAATTCATTTTAAAGTTTGCATATTGTACCTGATTTCTATATTTCATTATTAGAACTTATATATTGTCAGTAAAAGAGAACACGAGTGCTTCCAAGTGGAACAATAAAGTGCCTCAGCTACTGGAGCCTTGCTTGGCACAATTAGTTTGATATTTTTTTAAACCCACAATAGCATGGGGAAAAACTTCAGGGCAAAAATGTTCCCTCTGGGTAATCCACTGCTGGATGACTCTGATGATAAACTTCAAGAAGTTTTTCAGAAAGACATCTTTTATGAAACATATCTAAGAAATCTTAGGAGATTATAATCAGAACATGTTAATACTTTAGAAAAGCTGATAAAGACTTCTTTGTCTTGACTGTGAAAGTGCCACAACAGCCAAAGAAATTTGGCTAATTTTCTTTTTTCAGCTAACACATGTATAATTTACAGTGCTCTAGAAAATTACTCTGCTTGGAGTTCCACTGCTCAGAAAAAGAAGTTTCAACTTTCCCTGAATTGTGAAGTGTGTAGAAAATCATCACGATGGCATTTCAACTACACAGAGAGGAAAGCAGTGGAGAACAATAATGCAATTGTTTGAAAGGCGTAATAGGTTTGGGTTATTCCTTCTTCCTCTTCAATATTTCAGATGTATTAATCCAGTTGGTGGACATAATAAGAGCATTTCCCTAAAGAATGGATAGGAACTCCATTTATGAGGCCAAAAGTCGCAGTGAAATTATTTTTGGTTTAGATGTCTAAGCAAAATGTAGCTGTGGGATTGGGCTTAAAAGCAGGTGATTGCAACCACTGGGCAAATCAGCAGCACTGATGAAGAGGGATCTAAATGGGGCTGTTTACTGTATTCTGAAGTCCACTTCTTTATTGACCCATTTAAAAGGACAGTAGCACTGCACCTCCAAAGATACCCAGTTTGAAAGTTCCCATTCTTTGCTGCTTTCTCTTTTTTTTCAGGATTAGGTATATGAATACAATTTGAGGTGAGCTAATTTGGTATGATGAGAGAGAACAGTCTTTAATTGCTATTTAATTAATTGCATTTATGCTTTTAGATGTGGAAATTATTGATGCTTAAAATGAAATTCGAGAATTAATAGGACCTGAAGTATTTTGCTGTGTCTATTATTTTTGACAAATCATCACATTTTCAACTGACAACTCAAGTTTACTGCCATGGATCCCCCTTTAACTAGATGATAAATCTTTCAGGGGATATAAACATGAGCTATAGATCTTGTTCACTATGATAATATATTTCATTTCTGCATCTCTCATATTCATAAAAATTCTCTGTATTTTATATGATTTTACAAAAATAAAGTCAAAGCTTTTGCATCTAGAAAATAGGCAGTGATTTTTATTGGTTTTTTTTATAGTACTGTGAAGTTGGTATAGACAGATGTCTCCCTGTGATATTTTTACTTTACCTCTGAAATTAATGTAGGGTAGGTTTAAACTGGATGTCATACTAAATTAATTTTTAAGACTAAATTAAACCTTAAATTTTTCCTTTATCAGAGAATAGTCATCATCAGAATGTGAGTAGGAATTAGCTTCAATTTATAATCTAAGTTGCCTGATATTATATGTAATCATATACATATAATATCAAATGATTTGCCACATTGGCACCACTAACATCTATTATTTGTATTAAAAGATAAAAGTATGGCTATGTTCAGAGCTTTTTTTGTTATTTCAGTCTTCAGCTCATTTTTTCTTTAGATACAATGCTAGGCCAGTTTTTCCAAGAAGCTTTGATTAGGGTCCTCAAGTATTTCAGGAAAGATTGGCGTAAAACAGAACAAAGCCAAACAAGAGTAACCTACAGTGACTATGGCTTGTTCCCTTTACTGGCATATTTTGAATCACCTGCACGTTTATTTTTCAGGTGTTCAGAATTGTAACAAAAAACTGGGCAATTCAGTTGGGAATTAGACAAAAGAGAAAAAAAGTGTTTAATAATTAGGTGTTCAGTGTTAGCATCTCGTGAGCATTGTTATGTCTTATTGTTATGGGACAGCATGACTGTATTGTGACTAGAAGACTGATTTCATATTTCAATTTTAATTGAGCTTTCAATATATTAATTCAGTGGACATGTGTCCAAGTTTAATAACCTTCAAATACATGTTCAGATTGAATGACCAAGTCAATTATTTCCTCAAAAGTACTTATTAGGATTGTGTTGGAGGCATACAAATAGCAAATGAAATGTACTCATGAATATGCCACTTGTTTGCAAATTAATTTCCCTCAACCTTGGCAGCATGCTATTTGTTAAATAATTATTCCTGTATTTAAGGCGTTCATGTAGTACTACAGCAAACGTAGTACACTCTATGCATTCACTGACTAAATGAGCTTACAATTACAATGCCATCTGAGTCAGTGCTTTATTCTCAAACATGGGGAATGTGGCTTAATTGGGTGGTAAACAATTGAACCTTCCTGTAATTGTGGTATTAGGTGTCTCAGTATGTTATGTTTACCAGAATTAGGTAGTTAATTGTAGTATATATTAATTGGGGGGAGGAAGGGGTGGAAGTCAGAGGATATTGCTGGACAACCACTGTCATAAGATTACAGGATTTTTTCCGGACCACCTGGCAAAGGTAAACAGAATATCTTTTTATTCAAAAATATTGAGCAGCCAGGATTCTTTTTGCACTGAACATGGAAATGCACTACTGCTTAAATGATTTACTTTGATATCACTCACCTTTTTAATGAGCCTTACCTTAAGGTAAGGGACTTTGTAGAAATTAAAATCCCAGGTTTTCCTTATTAGTTCATGTTCCTTTGTAAGTTCCATGAAAGCAAACTGTGCCATGTTCAGAAGCACCAATTCTTGCACAGGGTAATTTAGAAAATTTTGTCATTGAGAAAGGCATATTTTGATCATAGTGTGTTTCCTTAATGCACTTAATCTGCATGTCATGAGAACACTTGGCCTTCACCCTTCCTTCTACTCTATTAATCTTCCCCTGTTTTTATCTCGGCCCTCACACTGAATAATGCCATAAACTAGAAGACCAAAAGATGACACCAAAAAGAAACAAAGAACTATTATTGAACAAGATAAATGTAGTGCCACTTCTGCTAATTCTAATTTACTTAGAATTTAGTGAGGGTTCCTCTGTCATATCATCCATCACAGGCAGACATTAGAGTGGAAGAGAAGTAACCAATTAAAAACATATACATCATTTCAGGTATTTTGTGATTTCTAATTCAGTGAGGTTCCATTGACTATTTTGCTCTTCCTGACAAGTATAAAATAATTTGTTAATTTTTTAGGTCAAAGTGAGTGTCCCTGAAAGGACTTGCATCGACAGCCACTGAGGATGTAGGATAAATATATTTTACTTCTAGAACAGGTGCTGTTATCAAAGACAGCTGAAGCTTCCCCAGGCTGCCCCATTATCATGTGGTTCCACCTTGGCACGGAGTGTAAGCTCTTACTGATGAAATCTAGTACTTTGACATTCATGTTGGTGAACTTTCACGTAGCACAGTCTACCTGTAGCATTCTTTGCCCAAGGAAGTTATTGAGTCAAGTGCTATGCAGGATCTTTAACAGGATTGAAGTATTTTATATGCAGTAAGGACAGTCAGAGCTATGCAAGCTAAGATAATAAGTGTAATCAAATTTCATACTCCAAGGAATACACTGATTGCCTCAGGGATCAGGAAAAGTTTAACTTCATGGCCTCACCTTTCATCCTGCTTCATGCAAGCAAAGCAGATGTAACAGGGCAGAAAGTCTTCTAAAGCTTCTCCAGTTGTCCACTTTTTTGTGGCAGGTTACCAAATTATAGAGGCCAATGGTTCAACAAACTAGAACCTATAGAAGATAGAAATCTTTGGTACTATTAAGAAAATGACAATTTGAGGTAGGAGAAGGATTTTCTGCACTGAAACAGTTTACTTTAGACTCCTGATTTTGTTTTGTCACACATCACAATCCTAATACTGCAATTCCAATCTTCTAGTTAATATGTAAATGTGTGTGTAAAGCTGTTGGCATCAACGAAGTATTCCCTGAGACAAATCCTGGTTCATGCAAACCCTTCATCACACCAGTTAAATCAGAGAACTGAAGCACTTTACACTAGCTTAACATCTTGCCCTTAATTATCGATCTCGTTTGTTTCTTGATTTGTGTGACAGAAAACTCTGCAGGTACTCTTGAGCATGCTGCCCATGGGTAAAGCTATCCTGTGTTTTTCTGTTCCTGTAAAGGTAGTGGGGAAGCCTATCCACCTTAGCTCAGCAAGGCTGCTTCAGCCCTCCTGGTGTATAAGGTTAATTTGGAAGGTGCAGTGTGTGTAACTGATGTCTTTGGTCTTAAGATTTTTTGTGGTAAGGATTTTGTGTTGTGAAATATTACTGCCGAACTCAACCTGCTCATTTGTAACAGGTGTAACTCCCTGGTGTAGACACGTGTGGTGAGGGTGCTGAGTGCCCACAGGTGTTACCAGCCCTTGATTAGTCCCACCTGGTCCCAGATGCCATTTAAGCTCCAGCCAGGGCCCTCCCCTTCTTCTCAATAGGGCTATGGGCAGCTTCTCTTCAGACCTTTGGGACTTTCTGCTGCTTTTCCAAGGTTGTCTGTGGACCAGACCTGATTTTGATGATCCTTAGAGGCACCCTGATGACTTCTCTAGCCCCTACAGGTTTGCGAGTTGATGGGGTCCCAGCTGTGTCAGCGTCGCATCAATGCCATCCCCTGCGGTGCATCCCTACTCCCAGATCCTTAATCTGGGGTGATCTGAAGGCAATGGGATGAATCCCTTGAACAAACAGGTATCTGTATGGTTTTGTAACCCAGTTTGGGAAGTTTGGGATTTGTGATGTTTATTTTTGCTTCATTTAAACTTCTTCACTGTTGAGGATGCTGGAGTACTGAAATGGGCTGCCCAGATAGGCTGTGGAGTCTTCTTCCCTGGAGACATTCCAAACCTACCTGGATAAGTTCCTATGTGACCTACTCTAGGTGGTTCTGCTCTGGTGTGGGGATTGGGCTGGTTGAGCTTTCAAGGTCCCTTCCAACCATTAAGATTCTGTTCTGTGATATACCTCAGCAAAAGATGGTCTGAGGCTTCTTGAAGTGATGAGGGGGCAATAATCTCCCGGGGGTGGGGATATGAGGCCTGTATTTGGTTTGGTTTGATTTTGTGAGGCTTTGCTGGTCTGTTTTAAGTTGATGTCATGAAGCACGAAATTTTTATTTGACTGTGATTTCTTCCGAGTTTGCTTTTTTGCATTTAAAAAAATCCAAAAATCAAAAACCCAAGCTTAGCTGGTTTTCTTCATTTGTTTTTCTGCAAAAGCATGGCATTTTAGGGGATATGCTCCAGAGGTGAAGCATTTGCTAAGATTTTTGGCCTTTCTTGCACGTTAAGTCAAGGATGACTTGCTTAAGTTAGTGATGTACCAATATAAAAATAGCTTTTAATCAGGAATCTGTTTCTTACCTTTTTGCCCGTTTGTCTTCTTGTATTGTCTTTTGCAAGTCTTCTAAATGTTGGCCTTTGTCAGTTTCTAAAAGAAGACGCATATATTAGTGAGAGCATTTCTGGAGGTGCAGGTGGAGTCCTTGAAAGATGAGGTGGTGGAATGTCCAGGCTGGGAGATGATCATCAGGGGTCAGAGAAAACTGGAGCTGCCTGTGGGCAGATATGGGAAAAGAGGTGTTGGTGAGATGATGGTCATTGCTGCCAGATGGCTGCCATAAGAGACAAGGATGGAAGTGGCAGTGTATGTGACTGTGTATTTGGTATAAATGCCTCAGCAGTATAAGTCAAGGAAAGTGTCCTGGTAATGGAAATAAATTGTGTGCTGTGGATTTGCCAAGGAACACACAGTGATGGAAAGATAGAGAGCAAGATGTTAACTGCACTGGACTTGAAATTGTAACTTGGATATTGAGCCGAAGTGAAAAAGGCAGAAGTAAAATTAGCTGACTTAAAAAGAAGGATATGTAATGCTGAAAGTAAAAAAACAAGGAGACTACCTGTCTATAAAATATGGTAGCTTAAAGGAAATGCAGCTTTCCTGGTCACGGCCCTGTAGCTACCCGTCAGAATAGCTAAAGAGCAATGCATCATGAGCAGAAGGCAGCTCTCCCCTGGTCTCTGATAAAAGAGGTATATCTTGCAGGTACAAAAGCACCATCCAAAAGATAAAAATTAACTGATTTTAAGTATTAATATTCATCATGCTGTCATGTATTTCAAAGGTAGCTGTGTCAGTGATTTTACCATAGTACAAAATGGCAGCATGCTGAACGCTTGCTCTCAGTGCTTTTTCAAAGGCCTCCGTGTGTCTCATGAGTCACATAATAGTTCTGGGATGTTAGCTGCCCCAATTACATTTGTTGTTTAGTTTATTCAGCTGTGATGGAGGGAACAGAAAGAAGAGTTTTCTGGTGAACTTTCTTTCAGAATGCTAGCTTATGATGTCTGGGGTACCTTACATCTGCTATTGAAATCAGCATCATATTCCCGTACAGCTTCTGTACAGAGAATCAAATCACCTGGGTGGCTGCTGCTAGTTTAATAGTATAATTGAGTAGTCTAAGCAGCATCTTAGCAGCTGCTCCAAGAGGCTTTAACCTCAGTGTATACACATTTGCCAGGATTTTGTTTTACAAAGAGGGGGATTATTGTCATATTCATTGTAATCACTCTAAGTACTGTAGGACTGATTCCTGACTGCCTTATACCTTCTGCTGTCATTTACAACTGTCTAAAAGGACTATAAAACGTGATGACACTAGAATGGCTGCAATCTTATTACATTTGCAGAGAGATAAATGATTGTACATGGCAATGGAGAGCCAGGCCATCCACAGGATGAGTGGAAAGTCAATACAAGCATTAAGTCATTGCTGAGGTGTGAACACACAGTAGAAAAAGGCAGTGGAAATTTTGTTTGTGATTCTAAATGAGATCTCTATTCAAATGTCTGTTAATTTCATGTCTTCAGTGATGCTTGGTCTTGCTGGGGGTTGTATTGAACCTCAAGGCAAATCTTATGCTTGGACAATGGTCTGTGATGGGTGGCTTGGTTTTGGATCTTTCTCAAGACCATCTTCAGCTCTCTGCAGTCTGACATACCAGGAGTGGTGTAGGTGTTGAAAACTGATTGTAGGTAGTAATGTTTTTAAGTAAAAAAAAAGAGAATCTGAAGCTAGGGTTTGCAACTAAAATGCATCATAATTGTGCTTAAAAGAATAACAAAATCCCCAATAATAATAGTAGACAGACTTTTGGAAGCTTCATCAAAGCTTGGGTTAAGCTTGCAGAACCCCAATGTTTGAGCTAGTTATGGCTATACTGCTTCAGAGACAAAGTTTAAGTGGTAGAACTTCTCTGCTGTGAAAGCCATCTCTCTCAAGGCAAAGTACAAAGAGCACAGACACTTGGATGTTCAGGCTGGAAACTGAACCTGAGCTGACAAGACAGCCCTTGGCTTGTGATTAAGACAAATCTGCCTTTGCCCATGTGTACCTGGTTCACTGTGAATGTTGTATTGCCACTCAAGCTGTAAATAGCTAGGTATCCTTACAAGTACCACGTGGGGTGGAAAAAAGTTGAGTTGCCTCTTAGAGGCAGCTTATATGTCATTGTCCATGACTCCACTAGCACAAAGTGTCTGTCATAAAATGGCGAGTCTTAAGTATGAGAAATAATCCAACATTATATTCACATTTATTAAGGGGAAGGTGGAAAATGCGTTTCAGAGATTTAGTAGGAATTTTACTAAATTTTCATAGGAAGAAATCACTCCATTTTTGTTTGGAAGCACTGTGTTTCCAAGGTTATGCTGTTGTCAAGACAAAAGATTCCATATTGCATTTCCAACCAAGCCTGACTGATTAAGGGTGTTGGGAGGAATATGCTTTCCTTCCAGAATCTTAATTAGGTTGACTTTAACTCACGACAGGAGATTCTGCCAGCTGTCAGCTAGTGCTTGGATCTCTTACTAATTAAAACTCTGAGGAAGCCTATTAAAGATGTTCAAAAAGCCAAATCTCCCTTTAAAACATCTCTGGCACTGCAACAAAGAGTGTATGACAGTGTTATTGAAGCCCAGATAACTTGTCTTTTTCTTTTTATCCTGGCAATGTGCCGATTATCTTACCTGGCTATATAGGCTCTTCATTCAAAGCCCTTCCCTGTCACCTTCCTGTGAATGGACTAACGGGAATTTGAGGTGAAATTTTGCTGGTATTCAGGTTTGATGTATCTGACTTTCAGATTTATTAAAGCAATGAGTATACCTGATACTGAAATGCTCCTCTTGAGGTTTAATTTTTGAGACAGCAACATCCTGTGGTTTGAAACAGATAATGATGATATAGCTTATAATTAACAGCATTGTAATGCCACACTTTGTGTTGTTAATTAGATGTTGCAACTGAGGTATATCTGTACCATAAAGTTTTTCCAGTGTTCTTGTTTAAGAAAAAAGAAATCCTACATACCCAGTCAGTTTATAGGCCAAAAAAAAATCCTTGGCAAGGTACAGACTTATTGCCACAAACCCTCTTTTGGCAGTATCTCTTTATCCACTGACTACCTGGCAAAATAACTTTAGCTTTTGTAGGCTGTCTGAAAAGGCAAATATTTGTTGTTATTGCTGCATTTTATGTCCTCAGTTGTGGACAGAGAAAAACTTTAGAAGATTTTTCAGGAAGAGAGCCACTGGAACAGGAAGGTTCAGATATTGAATGGATGGGAAATGACGTTTAGTTTTTGAGAAGATCTCTGAGTTCAGAGCTTCATTGGAATTGCTGCACTTCAGTTCAGACATGAGTTTCTAAGCAAGCTTCTGACTTCTTGGTGAGGAAGTTAGGAGCTGTGAGAAACACTTCTGTAACTGATGAGAGAGGCTTTAGGTGAAGTTCATCTTGGTAGGTGTCAAAAAAATTAAGTAGCTATAGTGAGTTCTCCCCACATGTTGTAGAAACTGGCATGTGGTAAGATTTCTGATTTGTAGAAGAGGAAACTCAGGGCTGCTTCCAAGACTTAAGGTAACCTGAGGTTAATTAGAAGTGAGATGTGGTATTCATTGTCCCTCTGACTTCATGTACAACTTTATTCTGCTCCTTCCTGCTCTCACGCATGATGGCAGCTGCTTCTGTTGTCCTGGCACCTCACAAAAGATTAAGAAAGCTTTCTGTGTTCCTTTTAGGCATTTAGTCCCATGCCAGGTATAATTTTGTTCATGCTCAGGATCTGATTAAGAAGCTTTTTCATGCTGCTTTTTCCCAATCAAGTGTCTAGCAGCACCTGACCAGATCTATGAATGTATGGGGAGTACATCTGGCTTAGCAGTCCAATAGTTAAAGCCATAGTCATACACAAATTTCTCTCTTTCTTGCAGGCTTTCTATCTCTGTTCCTATATTTCCCTTGAAATAGATGCCTTTTTGCAGATAGTTGACCAATGTTCACACTGTGAGTCTCTGTAGTCTCTAGATAGTTGTTTTCCAAATGAGTTGTTTTTCCCAAAGATGCATTTGTTCATTTACTTATTCCGATCCAGTGATAGACATAAATCGATGTTGCCTTGATCTTATTTTTCCCACTGTTTCTTCAATTAAGCATGATGTTATGCTGATGGTGCATGTTTTGTCTTAACATAATTGTAGTTTTTACAAAGTGTTAAAAGCAATTCTTCAAGCATGTAACAACCTAATAGGCTAATCAAAGGGTAAGGTTTTAGTAATTGAATTTCAGACAGTAAGTTCCATCAAACACTTTGGGAAAAGATAACATGATTATCAAAACCCCAATACCTAATTTTCTTGGTTGTACTGGTCACTGGAAAGAAGAATAAATTTTAGCAAAAAAAAAAAAAATGCTACAAGCTTATTTGAGCACTGGCAAAGGGATAAATTAAGGTCATGCCTTTCCAGGTTTGTGCATTTCTGTTATTTGATTTAATAACCAATTTAAGAATAAAATCATATATTCCTTCTTCCCTCCCACTACTGTTCTGGAACAGACCTTACTTGGTGTGCATTTCTGTACATTTACACAACAATTTATTTTGAACCTCTCTCTTTCCTCTAAAGAAAACAAAGTAGCTTCTGTCTTTGCTGTTATAATGAATTATCTGTTTTTTCTGGAATAAAAATGGACCTTTATTTCTTAGGCAATTGGTTCATCTAGATACATTTTTATCTCAGTTGTTTTTGTGTTAAAGTTGGTTTGAAAACCATCTCCTCCTTAATTAAACTGCACAGGAAGGAAGAATGAACATTTTTGTTGGCAAAAGCTTCACTTGGAAGGCACTAATATTCATCCAGATATTAATTGACTTTTGTCACCTGGGGATACTAAACTATTCTAACACTGTAATATAGCTCTGTCGGTATCTTAACTAGAAAAAGCCCTTTACACCAGTAAGTTGTAATCATGGAGAAATCTGGTAACATTTCATTGTGTAAGCAGCAAAATAGACGATAAAATTATCAGTGCATCCAAAGTTCACATGAGAAGTGCTCCTATATGGACTTCTGAGTGGTACAGTCAGTGCTTCTAGAAGTGTGTGTACTTAGTTTGCATTGTTTTGATCTAATTAAAACCATGTGGTTTGAACCTCAAACTTATTATTGTGCTGTCATCATTAAATATTGCATCTTTCCTCATATCTGCCAGGTTTGCTGTCACGTTTATGTATATATGCACATACAAAATTTGTGGGTTTGATATGGGTTGATGTGAAATCTGAGGTTAACAGATTTCTTTCCCGTATCTAGCTAGAGCTGTGTGCTTCTCCAGTCCCTTTTGCCAACGTGTTTCCCAGTTTTCACTGTAGCATAGGTACTGATTTATCTCATTGAAAGACAAGTTGCAGCAAGGAGACTTTACCTTTTGACCTGTGATAGTAATACAAGGTGTTATAAAGGAAACCCAAACCCATGAGTTGTAAAACTCACCAAAGTACTTTAGATGTTAAGATAGTAAAAGGACCAAGTATTAAGATAGAAACTCTACCTTTTTTCCAAGTAATACAAAGACAAAATGAAAATACAAAAGGTATTGATTTTTTTAATAGGTAAACTGGTTTAAGCTCTAGACTTTAATCACTGTGTTTTATGTAAGTTTGATCTGAGGTGTTACCACTTTGAACTAACAGCAGGCTGAGAATGTTAACAGGGTGTCAGCTCAAAGCTCTACTCCAAAATGCATGATTTGTATTTTAAACTGGAAGTTTGCTGTCCAGCAGAAGGGTAACTCTGCTTTCTCTGCCTCTGAAAGCCCTGTTAACTCAGGCTAGTTGAGTGCCCCAGGAATGGGCAAGGAGTGTATGGGTCAGCAACTGTGTTGGCAGTGAGACTCTCCTTGTCCCAAGCCTGACTCTCCTGGGGCATCTGCTCTCCTGTCTGTTCCTGGCTTGTCTTGTGGCACTCTCACTTCACACTGATGCTCTTCCTTTGACCACTGCAACTGAGGATACCTGCTGATCTTCCTGTGAAGGATTTTCTTCCCAATACCTCTGTGAGGGAAGGATCTTCATCATCAAGTGCAGAGACACAGGTTGACAGGTTGTAGGGTTTAGTTGCTTGTTTTGGGTATCATAATGAGTAAAAAATGCCTTGAAGTCCTTGCTTCTGAGAACTGAGTATGTACTCAGACACCTTTCTTCTTTGCTGGACTGAAAACTCATTCCTCTTACCTTGAAAGTAGCACTTCAAAACTCAATTTAGGCAGTACTAATAGCCAGCCTTTTCTAGCTTCCTACATCAGGTACACTAAGTAAAAGAAGTCAACAGTAAGAAAACCCTTGTGAGTAACACATGGCTCATCATGAGCAAGCAGTGCTGTCTTTATGTTGAATTACATCCAATTGAACTTACAATTCCTTTTTCCGTTTTATGGACCCTTACGGGAAGTGATTATTCCCTCTTACTTTGCCCTGTTTGGCAGGTGAGTGTTTATAGATTCTGTGCAGGAACGATTTTTGGGCTGCTAAACTCATTTGCTTCATTATGCATGTATGGCACACGAAAATGCCAGCAAAGAGGGGACCATGGTAACAATTAGACAAAGATTAATTTGTAAAACAACCAATTAATACTTCAAATATGGAAATGTTAAGTATATAAATCATCTTGATTCAATTCTTCGGGTACAACTCAGCCTTTTGGTTCGTTTACTTTGTTGCATCAGAAAAAGAAATTCAATACTGATTGCCTTGCTTTCTTGAAAAAAACTGTACTTGTAGGCAATATAGGAATAATGAAAACCAGAGTATCATACAGTATCATATTGGATAATCCTTGTGTTTTCGTAGTATGTGCCTTAAGAGCCTTGTGTGGCAGTTTTAGAGGAATGCCTGTGGAGAGTTTACCACTCAGACGACTATTTTAGCACAACTGTGGAGGCCTCCTTGTCTCTTCATAATTCCTTCCTTGGCTTTTTCCTGCTCTTGAGCCCCCAGTTTAAAAGTGAAAATAGGTTGGTTTTTCATCTCTTCCCAGTAGCACATGTGTACAGCACCAGGACAGAATTACTCTTCTCTGAAGCCTTTCTGGAATATTGTAGAGCTAAACCCAATTGCTATAAGCATGTCTAAGAACTACGCCGCTGCAAAGCTACTAGGATACATGAACAACTCTGTCGGGCTTAAGGGATGTGCAGTTTTCGTTTATATTAGCAGAGAAATTTCTCTATTCAAGCAGACATTTTAGGACAAGTCTTGTGCAGACTATAACAGGAAAACAAATGAGTATGTGGTATATGAGGACAGACTTCTAATTAATCTCTACAGTTAATATGTTATTCCATTAGTGTAGTTATTGATGTTATTGAAGGGATAACAAAGTCCTTCGATTTTTATAGGAGCTGTAATAAACACTGCAGCATCTTGCTACTTTCAGTTTGGAAGAACTGTGCTGTAGGAAGAAGGTTAATTGCACTAAAATCTTCAAGTGTAAAAATCCTCAAGTACAAAAATTCTGCCTCTTGTTGTAGTATTTGCTCTTATTTAGTATAACTTTAGTTACACTGAAGAACTTTACTGGAAGAAATCAAAATAGAGATTCAGCTTCTTCCTTGGCAGCTAAGATACAAAATGGGAAATGTTGGTGTTACTGCCTATAAATGGGTTGATGAAGAGTAGGTTGCTGCTTTAACCTTGCTGCCTACAGAAGAAAGGTACCTATTTGTTACCATTGTAAAGGCATATTTAAGTTGCATAGTGTGAAGAAGTTGTTTATGGTCTGTTTAGATGTTACATAAGTCTTCAGATGGTACTTCCAATGCTACTTCCATTTTTGTAAGCCTCGTGATAATGTACATAGGAACTTGCTATTTAAATTATGGAGGTTGCAGTATAAATCCTAGAATTGTAGATTGGTAGGGTTGAAAGAGACCTTTAGAGATCATCTAATCTAACCCCCCTGCAGAAGCAGGTTCACCTAGATCAGGTCGCATAGGAACATGTTCAGACGGGTCTTGAAGACCTCGAAGGAAGGAGACTCCACAACCCCTCTGGGCAGCCTGTGCCAGGGCTCTGTCATAGTGAAAAAGTTTTTTCTTATATTTAAGAGGAACTTTTTGTGTTCCAGCTTCATCCCATTACCCCTTGTCCTGTTGCTAGATAAAATAGAAAAAAGGGATGTCCCAATCTCCTGACACCCACCCTTTAGATGTTTGTAAATGTTAATAAGATCTTCCCTCAGTCTCCTATTTCTAAACTAAACAGCATCAGTTCTTGCAGCCTTTCAGAATCTTGCTTGTTTTCCTTAGTTTTTCCAGCCCATTCCTTTGTCTGGTTAAAGCCCTATTAGGAGAACATAATATTGAGTCCTGGCATGTATCCATTGTTCTGGGGTCAAGCTATGAGCTAAAGAAAAGTTGCAGCACACAAAAAAACCCCCCACTTTTCAAGGGGAAATATCAATGCATTGCTTTTACTTAAAAAATGTTAGGAAATCCTGTATTCATAAGGGCTTAACTTGCCAGTATTTATACCTGAAATCCCAGGTATCAGTCACAATATTATTTGGCAGCTGCAGTGTCAAGAGTCTTATAGTACCGTGTGATCAAATGTGTGTAGAAGAGCCCTAAGGCCTATTGATTGCTCCAGTTACACCTCATCTGTCCTGTTGTTGCTTCACACCTTCCATGGCATCAGGGTATCCTGCGTGGCATCTCATACTGGGGGCAGTGTTTGGGGAGGTGTGGGGGGGTGAGTGTTTATTCTTCAAAAAGAAGGGTCCCAATCAAAGTCCTTGATTGCTGACACAATAGGAATAAAATGAAAATAATGATAAATTAAACTTCTGTTAGCCTAAACCTAAGGTGTTGTATAAAGTGACATATCTTTAGAAGATTTTTAGATGGAAGTAAAACTGATTTCTCTCTTGATTTGGAACTAGAAAAATAAATAGTTTCAGATATTAACTGGTTTCAATTTTTTAAATGATATTTTAAGCTGATATATTTGTTATCTGTGTAACCAATATTGATCTAATAGTGCAGATAAAGTTTTGAGGGGACAAATAGCATAAATGATATGGCCAACAGTACATACAATTGCTCTGAGCATACTTCAGTGTACTCTTCATATGTACCTAAGAGATGAGAGAGAGCACGTTTTTGTATCATGAATGCTACAAGGTAAGATGTTACTTAACACAATATAAGCTCAGTATTGCATTAGGGCCTCTCAATGGAAAATCACAATCACATCCTATTAGTGTGAAATATGATCTTCTGTTGGTGCCTTTTAGCCTGTTAAACCTCTTTAGCAGAATCTGTTGCACTGATGTAAATCTTGTTTCCCCCTGGAATTCCTGAACATTAGGGTAGCATTAAGGTCTAATAGCATACGCTGCTGTGACTGCTCCTCCCGAGCACAAGACAATGTTTTTAGTATGTTAACATCTATTTGACTTGCAGAGACTTTTTACAGTAAAAAGTTCACTTGATGCAAGTGAACAATGATCATATTCTCAATGTAACACATTACTGTGATTGGATATAGGTCACTTTCACCTCTGGTGCAACTCTGCAGCTATATATATATATATATATATATATATATATATATCTCTGGGATGAATCTGAACCTTAATGAGCATGTGGGAAGACATCCTTAGTGTTCACAAAAGACATATAGGGCTCAAATGTTTCCTGTTAAAAACTACTGTGGGGATGAATGGGGAAAGGATCTATGTTGTTGTTTAACCAAACATAGTTTGGGTTATTTTTCCTAAACTTTTCTTCTTTGCTTACCAAAAGTGAATGTGAAACACTAATCACAATTTGTAAATTGCTAGCTCAAGTTCAAGCTTCTAAAATGTCTCCTGTAAACTGTCTGCTACTGCAGAAGTGAATACTTCACAAGATTTTCCTTTTAAGAATCCTGGTGACTTTCATTTTTATTTAGGCAATGATGAAACTGGAGAAATCATACTTTCTCTACCCAACTCCTTTACTGTTTATGCTAACATTTCTTGCTCTGTGTTCTGAATAAAGACAAACACAATCTGGCTATTCTAAGATATGTGAGCTTCCCCATGTCACCGGTGAAATGCACACAGAATGAGGAACATGCTTAAATGATTCAACAGAGCCACCATGTTTGCTCCTGTTTCAAAAGCACATTGCAGCATCTTTCTTTGGGGTAAATGACTATGCTGATGTCTGATGGAACTGTTGAGTCTGTGGTGTTTAGTATTTTAAGCCAGGAACTTGAATATTGCTTTTCTAGTGAATGATTTTAAGACGATTTTTTATTACCCTATTTTTCTGTGTATTAAAAGTGTGTGACTGAATAGGTAGTCAGGCTCAGCTGATATCTTGTACTCCATAAAGCTATAGGTAAAGTAATGGTGTATCTGAGCCTAGTAGAGAGAGGATAATTTAAATTATGTCTATTTAATATATACTTTGGCTGAAATTCTTTTTGTGCAGAGATTGAATTCTTCAAGTTTCATATTAGTAGCAGCTGAACAAACCTTGTGTTGACCCTTTGCACAGGGATGAACTTTGCCTAAGGAAAAAAAGGGTAGTAAAATGTCACTGAAGTGTTGCATATTCTGCCTACATTAACTTCACATGGAATGTAGCATCAGAATATCTTCAATCTGTTCTTGAGGAGGAGGGAAAGGAAAAGGTGCTGAAAGAATGAAATGAGATGATAAAACAGATATCGGTGCTAAAATGGGAATGTGACCCTTGTTCTTTTTGCTCAATATGTGTGCAAACATTAAGCAGCAAACAGGTTTAAAGTGCTTATTTCTGTCATGTCAAGCACAATATTTAAAGTGCAATGAGAGAAAAATTAATGTGATGGACACTGGACAGTCTTGAGAACAACCAGTGGTCAGTGCCACTGACATAAGGCTGAAACGTGCAATCATTTAAGTCGGATAGTAAATATATCTCATGACTGTCTTCTATCCATGATACTTCCTGTTGCCCTGAATGTCTGTAGCGGGTTTAATACTTGCAAATTGATTTGTCATAACTTGCCCTCCTTTCCCCACAAGTTCTATCTTGTCCCTGCTATCTGTATAAAACACATCCATATCCATATTTAGAAAAATTAACACCACACTCTTATTTTCTGTGTATTGCCATAATTTGCTTTAATTGTCTTATTTGCATGAAAAGACACATTCAACCACGAATATCCAACTTGACATAAAAGCTACAAAACCTCATTAATCTTTCCAGTTATTTTAAAAGCAGGCACCAGAAGGAAGTACAATCAATATCAAATGCCACTTCACATTAAAAATATTCCAGTGACCTTAAAAATTCATCTATTATGCAGTTATTGCTGATGAAATGTAGGACAGAAGTCTATACATAAATTTGCGTGAGCAGATTGTTCCTTTGGTATTGATAATATGGTCAAGATGCAGAAGTTACTAGACAGATAGCAAGAGAATGTAACAGATAGGGAGATAGCACTGCTCATTAATACACTTCAAACACATAGTACTGGTGAAATAAACCTCTTCAGATCAATACTTTTACTGTTCAGTAGAGCTATCTTTGTGAAACAAGTAATTAAACAATGTCACTGGCATAAATCATAATAAAGATGTGAACAGATAAAGAGATTAGGCAAGAGGAAGTTGCTGTTAGATGCCATGGGGCTGCAGTAGCATAAACATTCTGTTTCCTCTTAAATCTAAGCTAAGACCATCCTAAAACATCCTGGCAGGGTTTTTTCCTTCAGCTTGTCTCCTTTCCCTACATATGTATTCTGGCTATAGCTAAACACAACAGGAGGTTTCTGGAAGGTGGAGAGAGCAAGTTAAACCCATGATGTAATCATCTATTTAAAAAACTGGTCTTGATCTTGTGCTTTGTTTCATGTTATGGTGCTGTCTCACGCCATTTCCAACACAGTTGTCTCTGATATTAAAGCTGGCTTTGAGTACCATTGTCTGTACCACTGTATCTATTTGACATGAACAAATAGAGGCTGCTTTACTTTCAAGCCTGGTCTGTCTAAGACATTGTGAGATTAATATACAGCTCTTCCATTTAAGCCTATGTTACTTCATGCTTAATGCAGGGGTGAATGATTAAATTTGCCAGTGTCAATGATACTTGTTTCCTTTCTATCCTAAAAATAGGCTACAGACCAAAAGGCACATATTCATTTCTACTAGACCTTCAGAGTAGCTTCTGTGGAGTTTTAATAGTAGGAAATTAAAACGTTTTACCTAACTTGAATGGGCACAGTTTATCGACATTAGAGGTAAATCTTTATCATGAAGATCATTCTTTCCATTGAAGATAATGATTTTGATACCAGAAGTGCCTTTCTTTGAAAAGAGATAAATTCCCCACAATTGGGTTTGTCTAGACACCCTACTTTTAACTGGCTACAATTAAATGAGTTGTGTCTCACCGTGAGTGCCCAACTTATTACAGTTCTGGTTAGACACTTTCTTTTAAATGCCAGGTTTGGAAATGAAGACTTAGGCTTTCATGAGGTACTCTTGAAAGCATTTTTCTCTGTTGTTAATATTAAATGCAGGTAATTCTAAATTAGCCTTCTGAACCTGCTCCCACTGAGTGCTTCAGACCTACTTTAATGTTTTGTTTCTACAGTATGTTGTTATTTCTCCTCTCACAGGACATACATTATGTAAGTTTTTGCTGTATATTATACGGGCTTTAGAAAGAAACAGTTTACACAGATGCTGCTTACTACCTGGTAGAGTACAAATGCACAGACACATATACGTATTCAAACAGTAGTAATCAAAGTTTCTGTGCTCAGGTGCACGCGATCGCAAAAACTCTTGTCCAATTAGCCACATAAAATTGGGTAAAACACAGATGAATTTCTTATTCTTTCCCAAACTCTTTTCTGTGTTACATATCTTACTTAACTGGTAAGTATTTAACCAGGATGGCTGTTTTATTGGGACATCTCCCAGGAAACCAATTTAGCCTAATGATGTTGAATGACGGTGACTGCTGTTTAATTGGCACATTATTAGCCAAAATTCAGCTTATATGAAAAGTAGTTGGCCAATGCAGTACGGTTAAGCAGTGTTTAACCAGGTGTTAAATAGACCTACAGACCTAAGCTATCTTCTCTGAAGAGGAAGTAGCAGGATTGATGTAACATTTTTTTAAAGGCAGATATTATTTCTACTTTTTACCCTGTAATGTAGGACAGCATAATGCACATTTTCACTTTTTAAAAAGCATATTTTAAGTGGATCAGCTGTGTGTCTACAGGACAACCTGCAGCCTCAGAGTGGCCCGCGCTGCACAATGTCTTTGAGTGTTTGTCACTTTTTAACTATCCCTTAATGTCTCTTGGCATCGTGTTAGAGGGGACAAATTTTAACACATTCTTTGCCCTGTAGGGAAGATGCAGATGAGAACTGGCAGCAAATGGTATTATCCCAGCGTGGCTGAATAGAGGTTCAGGCTGATTCTGTGCTTGAAGGAGAAATACATAGATTAAAAGAGTTTCAGACTGCAATTGTGAATGATTCAAGTGGTGGTACTGCCTTAAATAGGTATCTGGGAGGTTGCTGGTAGCATGACAGGAACAGTCCCTCAGCAGGGTAAAAACTCAGTTTGGGATTTAGTGGTTTGGTAAGTGAAGAACTTCTCAATGAAGTGTACGGTTTTCTGGTTGAATATATTCCATGCCAATTTAAAATAGATGGGAGTCCTCTACCTTACTGCCAGTAGTTGTATCACACAAAAGACTGCCCATGCTTGGAGATCCTTTATGCCTACCTCCATTTCTGGCAAACACACTTTGTTCTGGTTTTCCAGACATAATTTTTCTAACACCGTAGCTCTCGCCTTTCACTTTGTTTTCCACTCAAATTCCTATGTTATCCCCACAATAGAGCAATCAAGGCACGTTCCTTTTGCTTAATTCACATTTTGGCACCAAGATCTTTAATTCTTCATTTTCAGAAACAGTCCTTAATTTAAGCATTAATATTGGATCAAGCTAACATTTCTGCCCTAAGTCAAGCACATTTATTAAGAAAACAGTGCCATTAGTTAGTGGAACATTTACTTCAACTTCCTCTAATGGTGTCAGGGATTTGGGGACCCTTTCCTAGTGCTATGTTGCTGCAGCTTAGATTTGCAGCCCACTTGCACTCCTTGAGCGTGTTCCCCTGAGGAAGGGTGTCTGGTCCCCTTCCAGCCCTGTCTACTACTGGACTTCACTGGGACAAGAAACAACCCTTCACATTAGAAAAACTTGGTGAACTGCTCATCATGATGGTCACCAAACAGGATGTGTCTCATGCACTGTTACCAGAGTGAGATGTGCCTTGTGCCCAGGTGTTTTGTGGAGCCCTCTGAAAGTGGCATCTGTTTCAGGATTATCCATAACTGAAAATGACAAGAGCATAATGCAGCAGATCTTGTCGACTCACTACTGTTGTGATTCTTTTATTTTCATAAAATATTATTCATTTTGATAAAGATTTAATTATCCAGGACCTTTCCCTGAGCAGTAGGGGAGATGAATATTGCTTATGTGACTCTGTCCCAGTGCAAAGGTGGATAAAAATACTATAAAGGAAGAACTAGATGAGCTTGAGAACTGTAATAATGGCAATGAAAGTGTAATACAGTTCTATAAAATGCAAATTCATGCCCTTTGAAAGTAACAATAGGGGTCTCTGCTTGAAGTGTGATGCTCATCATCTGGAAGCGACAAAGGGAGGGGAGGACTTTGTGTCCTCTTTTATGGAATGGCTATCAGGCACCGATGAGACAGACCTATAAGAGAGAAAACAGCGATCCTTCAGGATGCATCTAAAGAGGATTTTGTTCCAACTGGGGAAAGGAAATATTAATGCTATCGTGCCAAGTACTGTATTGACACTCCTCAGAAAAGCTGACTACAGTTCTGGTTGCCCACAATTGTTTTAGAAGGTGGGTTCAAATGGTAACAGATGAAGGTCTAGGATTGTGCATGGGGACTTGTCATGGAAAAGACACTAAAAATGTGTAACTGTTAGACCTCTGATGCACTTGTAGAAAATAATTGCTTTTTCAGCTTTTATTTAGCTCTGGTAAGAAAAAGAAATATTTAAGTTCAGAGCAAATGGGTGAAGGATAGATAGAGATTCTCCATCAACTTTCCAGTAAGCGTAACAGGGGTCTACAGACTCTAATTGGTTTTAAAAATAGAGCTAGATCAGTTTGAGTGTAGTAAAGTGAGGTGCCTGTGGTTACAAAGACAAGGTGTTACTAGACCCATAGAATACCTGAGCAGTAACGAGTATTTGGCAAGGCTCAGTGTCCTCAAAGGTTGTAACTCCATGTGGAAAAGGATCTGCCTGTCCACACACCCTTTCTTGTCAACACAGCAGAGGTATCCCGAGAGCCAGAAGTGACTGGAAAAAGCAGTCCCATTTCTGTTCTCTAGCTGTTTCCCTCGTGCCTGAGTAGAAGCTTCTGCAGTCTCACAACAAGCTCCGTTTATGGTGCTAAACTGGAGGACAGTAAAGCCTGGGGGAAAAAAAAACAAAAAAAAAAAAAGTGAGGGTATTTTCTGCATGGATGATTCACATACATATGAATCCTTTCATGACAGTGAAAAGTGTTGTTGATGCAATGGGTGCATGTTTGAGTATGTAGTGAAGAGGAAGACAGGCCTTGAGCCATTTAGACCATCTTCAGTATCCTCGGTTTAAAAGATGCTCTTAATTCCATTTGTACAGGCTTCCTAGAAAAACACTAAGCTGAAGTACCTCTACCTCCTCCCACTTCTCTTTCCCCATTCGCACATTTTTCTTCTAATAATAGCTGCTGAAACTTAAAATTCATGCCTAGAGCTCAAAGCTGTTAATGTTAACTTGGGAAAGGGACATGGTTTAACACTTGCTCCTGCCATTAGTGTTTCTTGGTGGCTACTATACTCGCAGCAGGTGGCCATGGTGAATCTGACTCTGCAACAGTCTTTGTAAAGATGAGCTTTTAACCAATTCTGGTTCTTTCTTGAGTGTTACGGAGTGATGTTTTTGATATCTCAACTATTACGTTACATTTAGGTTGTTTATCTGGAACTGTGATCACACAAGTATTACATTTTATAGATTCTGATAGAGAGCTTTTACTGGTTGAGCAGAAGTGCCAGTAATGTAACTGGCAAGAACAGCAATAAAGAAATCTTTCAAAACATCACTGTATATTAGGAAATGTGTGCCAGGTTCTGAACAAGAGAGAGAATAAATGCAAGCTGTGGAGTTGACCATAAAAGGTACTGAATTCCTCCTGAGAGGCAATCATTTATTTAGCAATTCTCAGGAGAGTATTGGCAACTTTATGGAAGTGCGGTTAGAGATAAGGAGAGAAATAGAAACATCATTTGTTGGCCCATAGTAGTGGTGTGTTTATTCATAATTACAGCAAGATCTAGCAATGGGCTAAGAACATGTGAATAAGCAGGTTAAATGGAAGGAACTAATCCAGTAACTATTTATTGAGCTATGAGTGTGACAGATTAAGGGCTTGGAAAAGCTCGAATTTTTTTGCCTAACACTACGCTGATGCCAATGTTTCAGGTTTAACTTAAAAACTGTTCTCAAATACTATTCTTTTATATTACCTCTTGGAAAGTCCTTTTTATCTCAAGTATATTTAGATGTATAATAAGTACGTATATTCTATTTATGTAGTTACATATAAAGTGATACACAGCAAATATATGTATAAATTGTGTAACAGTAGAAGAACTGTATACTTAAGGCATTGTTGTATATGCTGATGTCTACTTTAGACCAGAGGGTATTTGCAAGGACCTCCTTAGAACTACTCCACTTCCCAAGGTTACCCTTGCTCAGGTAACACGGATGTACAAGTTTCTTGCAGTGCCTCCCTGTATTCACTGTTACAGGGACCCATAGCAGTGTGTCTGGAAGTGAGTACAGGGGCTGCTGGTGGCTAGTCCCCAACTTTCAGCTACCTTCTAGCATGACCTCATATTGCAAAGCTAAAACACAAATAACAAAATGTGCTGAAGAGCACAGATGTGGATTTGCAGACAGTTCCTGCTGGAGGAGGAGGCTGGTGTCAGCATGAGCAGCGCTATGGCAAAGGACCTCCACTTCCTGTGCTCTTGCCTCTATTCCCTGGATTAATAGTGACTTGGGAGGAGGAAATGGTGGAGGTTTGCTGTATCAAAGTACACACCTGTGTTGGTTAAAGTTGAGCCCTTTAGAAGACAAGTTCTGAACTGGTATCAACCACTAGATGGAAACCTGTACATGTGGACTGTACAGATACCATCAACCATAATTATTCCAAACTGTTCCAGCAACACAGATAATGTCCTGGTTATAACAAAGAGCAAGAGAAAAATCCATAGAATTATGTGCTGAGATACACTTGTTCTTTTCCTGTTGAATGAGAAAGTTCAGTAACTTAGTGATATGTGTATTGTACAGTGCACGAGTTGGCAAAGTGTCAAATGCATAGAAAAGCCTAAGGCAGATAATGCAGTATCATTTTGGTGAATGTTCTTATATCATTTTGGTAATAGAGGTGCTGGGTGTGGGTGGCTGTTTGGGAGATGGGGATGTTTACTTACGCTACAACTGTAAAGCTTTATTTACAATACAATTAACAGCATGGCATGCTGATGTAACATAACACTTTGCAAACAAAATGGTTACAGGAACATGCAAGGTAGCGAAGTCAAGCACTCAAAAGTTAGCACATACAAGAATTAAGGCTTGCACATTATGAATACAGAAAAAGTTGCAGACTTGTTTGTTGTAGCCCTATTGTGTGGTCTTTAATGGTATTATTGGCATTCATCTGTGTGGTGTCTCTGTCCTATTCAGTGTGCTACTGGGAAATGCTCACAGACTGAGCAGCCTTCAATATTTTCTCATCCTAATTGCTCACAGTGTGGTCCCAGCTAGTTCTACAGAGCAACTCAATGAAAGCCTCAGAAATCTTTTTGCCTTTATGCATCCTCTATGAAATGAATGGATGGCATTTTCCCTGTGTTAGAGAGAAGATGGAGAAACACCAGGACAAATATCTGATGAACATAGGTACCCAATGTGCATTTATTTTTCAGGCAAATAAGAACACTCAGAGCTATGGAGATTATTTCATCTGTGATGATGTTCATATACTTGAGTTGCAGGTCATCCCTTCAGTACCCTGGCACCAAGTATTTCAAGCACTGCATCAGATAAGATAAAAGATCTGTGAAACACATCTTTTTGCATCATGTGATGCTGTCTTATCCCATCTACTGGTCAAGTTAAATTACTGTTTTTCTCCTTGCTTTGGACAGCCTTAGTTGTATGAAAACTGTGCCACTTGGAAAGATAAAGGATTTTGTTGCAAGCTGATTAACTTAATATAGCAGTCGTCTTTTCCTCAAAGACAAGTCATTATTTAAATGGGAGTTACATCTGCTTGCCAACTACCTCCTATATCCCAAAGTGTATATTAGTTGGTTATAGTGCACAGTGTTGCGCTCTCAAATGCAAATAGGGCTAGCTCTAGAGGGAGGCCAGTTGGAGGATATAGCTGCCTCCCCTAAAGGAAAAATTAGGGGAGAGGTAAAGAAATGTCTCAAATGTATCCATCATCTAGTAGCAGTAAGTGTTAGATGAAAAAAAAACCAACCGAACCTGCTAAGGGAAAGTAATTTGACTAAATATATTGATTAGGAAACTTGGAAAGTAAGAGTGGAAAGAGACGAAGGAAAAAACCTGAATTGCCTTTAAAAAGAGAGTAAACTGACTAAGGCTTTGAATTGGGAGGAATGGAAAGTGAGCTACTGACTCTAACATGGGCTTGGTGTCTCATAAAAATGATGGGAATAGAATTACAAAGGAACTTCAAATTCTAAAGCAGGTTTCTGTCTCCTTCAGAAGAGTACATTCTGCATTACACACTCGTCTGGTTTCAGGAGCTTGCTGGGAAACCCTCTTTGTTTTCTTTTCAACTTTCTAATTTTGTGGTCAAACAATAAATATGAATCTTCTACAGATTTTCTTATTATGGATTACTCAGATGTTCCCTTATGTGAGCGGTGCCAAACTGGAGATGTTTCTGGTGAAAGGAGATGTACATTTTTTAGTAGCTTTTGTGTGTACCTACCTGACTTTCTCTTTATCAAGACTTTGCATCACTAAGGTTACTTCTAACATATGTTTTCTTTTTGTCATTGTGACAAATGTATCCTAACAGTTCTCCGTTTCTCTGGTTTGTGAAATTATTCTCCACTTCCTTGAGGGAGGAGCTTCTATCTCGAAAGGGATATCACTTTTTCAAAGAGGTGTTTCTTATCATGCCTCAGTTAATTGACTTTTCTTGTATTGCTTGCAGTTCAGCTGATTGCAATATTTTGCAATTACAAGCTGCTTTATACGACTTATTCCATATAGTATATTGAAAAATGTTTTATTACTTGTACAGAACCAGGTTATTAATTCGAAGGCAGGTGCACAGTTTATACAAAGCAATTATATACTTTTCTTTGAAATGGAGCACCTGAACATTGCAAAACAAATGAGATTTGCACAGATTGTGGTAGAGTGAGTTTGAAGAAGTTCATAGTCTTTTAGAGCAAAGTTTAAAGTTAAAGACAAATAAACTTATGTGCTTTATTGTGGAAATAATAAGGAAAATTACATTTTGTGCTGGTTTTGTCTGGGATAGAGTTAATTTTCTTCATAGTAACTGGTATGGGGTCATGTTTTGGATTTGTGCTGAAAACTGTTGGTAACAGGAATGTTTTTATTATTGCTGAGCAACACTTATATGGTGTCAAGGCCTTTTCTGCTCCTCACAGTACCCCAACCAGTGAGTGTGTTGTGGGGACACAAGGAGCTGGAAGGGGACACAATCAAGACAGCTGACCTCAACTCTCCAAAGGAATGTCCCAGGCCATATGATGTCATGATCAGCACAGAAAGCTGTGGGAAGAATAAGGGAGAAAAGTTCAGAGTGATTCTATTTGTCTTCCCAAGTAAGTTTTACAGGAGATGAGTGAACACCTGCCTGCCAATGGGCAGTGGGGAATGGGTTCCTTATTTTGCTCTGTTAGCATGCGCAGCTTTTGCGTTACCTATTAAACCTACTTTTACTCTTTCAGTTCTCTGTTTTCACCAGTGGGAAGTGAGTGAGTGGCTGTGTGGGGCCGACTCGCTGGCTGGGGTTGAAACCACGACACATGAAGCTAAGATTTCTGACCTTAGCAACTGCAATAACAAGGTGTATTTTCCTACACTGTGTAATTTGTGGATCTTGCATCTATGAATCTCAAGCCACTCACAAAGGAGATTGAGTTAAAACATACTGCTCTCCAGCAATACAAAAAGTACTCAGCATGTGCTAGTATGAATCTCTGCCTTCTAGGAAGCAACTTAGCTGTAGATTAAAAATATCAGGGCATTTCTCAGGGGAAAAAGAAAAAAACAAATGTATAGTTAAGTTGATAGTACTGGCAAATAGATTTCCTCATGATGCTCATTGTTCTCCCCATGCAGTGCTCATGCTGCAAAAAGGGGAAATAAGGTCAAACCCTCATCTACTGGCATAGAAATACAGTAAGAAAAGGACCTTTAGATTTGATTGATAATGAAGAAACTTCGAAAGATCCCGAGTTTTGACTTGCCTGTGTAATAAATGTGGCTTCTAGGTTTGCCCACCTATCTCTTCACTAAGAATAAAAACCTCGGGAATTGTTTTTCCTTCGGGACACACGACAAGATAGTGCCATCTACAGGGGAAGCCTCTCCCTGCACCCGGTACACGCACAAAACCACCCTTGGAATTATTGCTGTTTATAATCCCAGTATTTCAGGCTCGTTGTTTTGAACTCCCATAAAGTATATTTGTGAAATTGACTCCATAGAGAATGCATGTAGCTGCAGGGTACAAAGCAAAATTACTGTACTGCTTGCTTAGTGTCTGCGTTATAGGTGTTGTGGAAGGTACTGAGGATTTAAGCCCTAAAGATATTTATGTATGTGAATTTTTTTGTCCCTCTGAAGTCCAGTGGGTTGTTCATGAGCAGAAAAGCTGATCCTGTATTCAGTGTCTATTTTTTGAGGCCTGAGATTGTTATGGGTTTCTCTGATTCCCTCTGCCCCCCAATATTGGAATCATATAATACAAAGCAGAATTCATACACACTGTTTGACTATTAAGCCTTGATTGTGACTAATGTGTTTTAATAATACCTCAAAGTTGACCATAATATTGAATGCTTCTACAATTTCTCTAATTCCTTTGGATGAACAGAAAGACAGGATACTAGAAGAGCAGGACTGCTTAAGTTGGTATTAGCCTAAAGATTTTTAAACCATTAATATTACCATTTCCAAGGCTTTTCATGTGTCCTCAGTTTTAAGGTACTTGTTCACTCAAAGGATTTGATGGAAGATTTGAAGCCATTAACTCTGTTTTGGACTTTGTTTCAGGCTTAATTGATTGTTAAGGGACATTACAGAATAGTCATGCTCTAAGAAGTAATGTGCTGGAGATTATCCTCTCTGTAGAATTGTATGGTTTGATGTACACTGCTGAATCAGGAAATGGTGACCTTTCATTAAACAGATAAAAAGCCTGAAAAATAAGTTTAACTTCTGTAGACTTATTTTGGAAGTGGGATCAAATATCAGCACACATTGGTTTTGGGCTTGTATCTCAAGTGCAGAACAACTTCTTGATTAGCTACTGATGATGTTGTTACAGTAAATCAGGAGTTGTGCACGCTCTCACAGTAGCGAAGGGGATGAGATATTGTGAGCATTGGTGTCTCAGTTCAAGAGAGCATTTAAATTCTTATCAAGTGGCTTCTCAGGTCTGACTTGAGCAAAATACTTTTCTGAATTGTGACATGCATGGAAAATACTTTTCACAGCAGAGGTAAAGCTACTGGAGTAGTATGCAAATAACTGTTAAACATATGGCAACTAATATTTTATCAAAGGATGCCATCATGCCTTCCAAGAAGTCCTCATTTCACAGGAGTGCCACTGGTAAAAAGGAATAAAGAAACCAGGCTTTAACTCTGATTTTTCACCTCTATCTGCAAAGCTATCCTACCTTGTGTCTTTGATTACCAGTATTCAGGGGAAGATAGCTAAAAGATACAGGTGAAAACATTTTAGGGTGTAAGGAATCATTGTGTGTGCCTTTACATGTTGGACATCTCTAGAATTTAGTGATTGTAATCTACAGTGACAAGATGTGCTTGGTTTTAGTGGTTTTAAATGCCTGTTTCCAGCCTGAATTGTTCAGAATATGTTATTTTGAAACACTCATTACTCTGAGACAGATTCAACCTCCTGATAAGGCTGTCTTATAGAAGTTGCACACTTGAAGAGAGTAAGTTGATAAAGTTGTATATTTGTCAGGAGATGATCAGGGACTCAGAATATGTTGGAGAAAGCAGTAGCAAAATTAGAATTCTGATTAGGAAGCTGATGTTCTGTTTCCCCAGTCCTCCCTATGGCTCTTCTCTCACCTCATGTGTAGCTGTGGAAGCTTTTTCCTTCTGTTTTATACAGCTTGTATTTTTCTTTACATTTTCTATCATATCATTATCATTTTCTCTCATTCTCTTTTTCTGTGTTTTTCTTCATTATAATGGTCAGTCTTTCCTTGGTTTTTTTCCATCCTGAATAGCTCAGGACTTGTCAGAAAAGTTAACTTGATATCAGAGGTTTTCTTGACTGGATACCTTGACTAGAAATACTGTTGTCTTTAACCTCATTAGATTTGCGTATTATTTCATCACCAGTTACTTGAATCCTGAACCTTGCAAGACACAGGACTGTGGGAAGAAGCTAATTTTTCTTGATTTCAGCATTTCTCATGTGTGATGGAAATAGAGAATAGTTTTAGGGTAACTCCAGTTTATATTCAGCCAGTGACTTCCATCTTCTGGAATTGTTATGGTTTTTCAGATCTATTAAATTAACTAACTGCTGAGACAAGTCTTGACCATTCAGTTCAATGCCTCCTCATCACTTTGAAGCTGGTAAAATCCTGAGCTCTTGAACAAAGCTTGAAGCACACTTTACCCAGACAGTGGGGGACGTGACTAAGATAACACTAAAACCAACCCAAGGCAGGGGGAGGCAGGGAAGGGTGAGGCCCTATAAAGCTACAGGAGAGAGGGATAGAGTTGTGTATGGTGGGAGACCAGGAGAAGAAAGTTTACCTGATAGATTGTCAAGTAGAGAAAGGAGAGACAGACTGGAAGGATAGAGAAGGAAGCTGAAGAAATGAAGACTTGGGAAGGGATACAAAGAGAAGGTAGACATGTCTGAGGGAGGAGGCAATGTCTTCTGGGAGGAGATCCCTGTAAAATGGATTATCAAGTGCTGATCCAGCCTGTTATACATCTTCTTAACTTCCAGCATATGAAGTCAATGCACTTACTTTAAGTGCATTCCAAGTACCTCATCGAATCAGAGGCAAAGTGTGCAACTCCATGTTTAATTTAGCCCTTACATACATTTAACTCTTCAACAGGACTTCTGTGACTTATTTTTAAGAGCTTGCTTGTGTGTGTATGAGAGAATTCTTCCAAAGTCGCTTAATTGCCAGCATAAATGCAAAGAATGTTTCTTTGTAGAGCTCTGTGTTTACCTTTTGTCTGATTATAATCATTCATTTGTTACTCTTTGTACAGAGTACCTGCTCTGTTTCACTTTGTGCTGTGATAATATATGGTTTGATCCAAAGCCTACTGAAGCCAGTGGAAAGACTCATTACTTATGTAGCTTTTAGATCAGACAGGGCCAGATGAAAAAAGACAGCTTTTGAATATCTGCAGCAAGAGGCACATTATGCAGCTTTAATACTGGAGTGTCATAAAACTTCAAGAACTCACTTTTGGCCTTATTGTAGAGAGCTATTTTTATTGTACCTCTATATGTTTGTACAAACGCAATTATTCTTTCTGCTGTTAAAGGAAGGGGTTAGAACTCTTGGAAGTTAACAAGATCACTATGCTAATTAATCCTTCTGTTATTTCCATTTAGATTTATAAAGGGCTACATCTTTTTATTGCTACTGCTACTGTTGCCTCCAGAGTCATTTTCAGGAAGTTATTCTGATGTGTTATTGAAATGCATATGAAAAGGGCCTACTCTGACAATAAGTGTCATACCAAGCTGACAGAATTGGATCTGGTTAAGTTTGCTCCCCAAACTTAAGACACTTCCTAAATGATATTTCCAGATCACTATTCTCCGTCAAATGTGATGAGAGACTTTTCAAGATAGAGATTGGAAGCTAAACACCCAAGTCCAAGAACTTTCGAGCATTTTCATCTTTTAGGCTTATTTGCACAATTCTGCCTCTTGTTGGTGGAATGAGCAGCAGTGGACACAGAGCTGGGAGTTGGGAATAATTACTATGGCTCAGAGAATTTGGTAAACCCAACACAAAGTGAGAAGCATGCAACTGCACTTCTGTATCAGTATGCAGCTGCAGAAATCGGTAAGTTGATTTCCAGAGATGCTGAATAGGGTTCATTTTCCATCCTCCTGGAAGAAGTGTCTTGTGAACCAAGCACTCAAGGTTTGGAGCAGAGCTCGTAAAGAAGTGAAGTCCAAGATCTCTTCCCATGCCACTGTGAAGAGTAGCCCTGTCACAGCTTGACATCAAACCTGAATTATGTTCAATATTTTTAACAATGAAGACAAGTTTTTTGTAATTTTTTTTTGACCTGGGATAACTTAAGCCAGTCAGGAATACAAAGGCTAAAAGTGAGCAGAAAACTTGATTTTCACGTCATTTAGTGAAGGAAAAAACCACAAAAACCCTTACACTGGCTTTTGGGATGGGCACAAACTTTTATTCGTGTCAGTTTCTAAGGGTTATCTGAGATGAACAAAGTAACTTTGCTGTAATTAAAGGGTGGTTCAGGAAATAAAATAGCTTTTGAGACTCACTCAGAGTCTTGCATGCTAGTTGACACTATATAAGCTTTCAATTACTTGGGCATGTATAGGCTTCAAAAATTGGTGCTAAGTCTATTTCCTTTCTACTCATTCTTTTATACAGCTTCAGCAAAGCTAAAGCAGCTTTTCCCAAGAGCCTGGTATTACTCATTTTTGTTTCCTGGGGATAATTACTAGAACTGTTAAGAGTTAGCATGACCTGTGTTCTCTGCTGCAATTCAATTAGTGAGATGAAGAACAGGCATTGCATCAGGAACTCCAGTTGTTGTCTGCCTGCTTAATCATGATGACTTCTGAGTTCAAGCATCAGCTGATGCCTTTGCTCACCACCCGAATCTGAGCTACTGCAGCAGTTTCAGTTTATATTCAAGAAGTTTTACTTTAACTTCTGCCAAGGTCCAGGAGTTTGGAGAAGTTTCAGCCTTTCCAGCTCTTACAGAATAATTTTCTAACTGTGTCAGAGAAATGCAGAGTATTTCAGTGTCTTGACTGCTGCAATGGAAAAGACAGGTTGATGCTTGATCCCTGACGCCGGTCAGATTGTGTGGGTGTTTGTTGCCTGCATGTTTGAGGTATGGCATGGTTTCTCTTTAGCATATTCAGGACATGCATCTCAAGTCAATTACTGTCACTCTTTGATTCCTGGTTTATCTGTTTTTCTCTTCTGTTGTAAACATTACAGTATACCCCATCAAAATAGCAATTTACTTGGAGACAGACTGTGTTCTCTCAACAACTTCCTTCCTAGAGAGCTGATGGCTGCTGTCTGATAACTGTTCAATACTACCAAGTAACGGAGCTAACCTTTATTGTAGAGTCAGGATACCTATATTTGTAAACCATCTACAATAGGTAGCCCTGATGTTCTTTCTTTAATAGGATTTCATCATGTTTCTATGAGCAGCTAAATAAATTGCTTTAAAAAAAAGTGCCATATCACATTAAATGGGGTTATGTGCAGTTATCTTCTGTCATGTGAAATAATTCACAGTCTCACAAAATGCAAGCTGGGAAGCCACCCCCAGGCGTTTTAAGATTCTTTTCTTTTTTTTCTTCCTAGCCTTGGAAATACTGGAAATAGCAATTTAAACAGAATCCATGGTCATGTACAACAGTAGTCTGGTACAGATTTATTTTCTCCTTAAGCCTGATCCTGCCGTCTTTATTAATGTAAGAAAAATCTGCTAACTTGGAACAACTTTAATGAATTCTTCTCAAGCTGTTTGTTTGTGAGGATACCTCAACATTTCTTGGATTTTAACAGATTTTGCATGTGTGAGGTATAAAATCTATTTTGGATAAGAAGTTTAGCCCAAAACCTTTAGCAAATATCAGGACCGAAGAACTGGCTTAGTTGAACTGATAAGTAGTTTATGGGTAAGTAAAGTTAGCATATGTATCAATTTATTATGGACTGTTAGGTATTCTATAACTATCTCATTGAATTCTCAATACTATCTTTGGCAGGACATTACATGTAAATGGTTTATATCTTGTAAAACTTCAAGTAGGCAAAAATACAAGCATCTGAATCTCTTTGTGCAGATGAATCTCTCTGCATTCTTGACCTCTGAAACCACAGAAAATATTCCAGGATGAGGGACATGAAGTCCTTTTTTTTTCTGTCATCCACAAAAACAGCAGATTTTGGACTTACTGATTAGTGATATTTGAATATACACCAGCCACTATAATTTTAAAGCTGTATATACTTGTGTACCAGTGTATCTATAAAAGTGCTAAGAAAGTTGTTATCAGTATTGCTTTAGAAGCTTAGGTCTGATATGCAAAACAATGACATCCTTAATGTCCCTTGGCCTGAACATATATAAAGCCAGTTAATGCATTAGTTCCAACAAGAGTACTTTACAGGTTAAAAACATGAGGAAGTTTTATGCCCAAATTAAAAGACATAGAAAGGTAACTACACTATTTGTGTACCTTATTGACCCATTATGGAATAGCAACAAAAAGTGCTTTGTTGCTATTCCGATGCTTGGACTGATAACTTCAATGAAAACAGGGTAGGGTTAGTTGTTTTTTTTTTCCCCAAAGCCATCTTATGGAGAAAGAATACTTGGTTACCAGTCTAAGAAGTTGCTTTGATTGTATGTGTAGGAGTTGAAGCTGATGTATCACAGTACTTCAGCAGTGCTCACATTTGCAAAAACAGACTGTCCTTCAGACATCTGAGGCCCATTTCAGAAGTGTTTTGCCTTCCCGTTTCACCAGCAGAAATTACTGAAGGACACAAATCTATCTGCTTTCCCTTGTACACAGAAAAAGCCTCCCAGGCAGAGGTTTCAGTTCAGCACATTCATTACCTTTTAATTGCTTCTAAATTGCGTTGTGACCTGCTGCATCAATAGCTGAATCTAACAGAAACTAGCTGAATCCAAGCATATGTGTTGTTAAAAGCTTAACTGGCAGTTGTTTTGCTACTGGACTGCACAAAGGACACTGCATGAAGGACAATGTCATTTGGGGATGGTTTTCAATAATGTATCGTTAACATTGTTTGGATTTGCATTTAAATATCAGCTCATTTATATGCCAGAAATGTTTCTTTTGGGCAATGTGCAGCACAGAACCTTGTTATATCATTGTCAGATGTAAATATGTATATATTTTACATCTCACTGACTAAATGTAAAAGATTCAATGTCAGCTGTGGCATGTAAGAGCTTCCATGGAAAATGTACTTGCGTGCAAAGTCACAACTGAATAAAGCATTTTATTTAAGATTTGAAGCCATGGTATAAAAATCACCCTTGGAGAAAAGATAAACTTGAATATGTTTTTGGCTGAGCCTCAGCAGGCAGGATGCCATAAAAGGTAAGCTATCATACCCACCACTGCAGCAAAGGTATAAAAAATCATTGCTCCCTGGAAGACTTATTCAAAGCTATTTTGCAATCACTTACAGAATGTAACCACACTATCCCAGCTACTAATAATTTCAGCCAGCTAGTGTGTTCGTTGTTCCCTCGTTTTGGTCCTCCCCACCACCAAGAAAGTACAATTACCATGAGCCTAAGCGTGGAGTTCACTCTGTATGGCAAGTGCACATTTCCATCAGCATTTCAGTTTAGTAATGTGTGTGTATAGGGTGAGTGCACCTTTGGCTCCTTTATGACTTGTTGGAGGATGCTCTTTGTTAACTGAACACTCTTCTAGCAAAAAAAATACAGTGAAGAGCACAATTTTTATTTGACGGCTGCTTATGAAATTGCCCTGCTATGAGGATTTTATCTGTTGTAATAGCTTAACACCAGTGACTTTTGTCCACTACTAAGCCTTCATTTTCTAAGACTTTTTCTGCTTCAGAGCCAGGCACCATTTGGATTGCCCCACAGACTGCACTGGTCTCTGCAATGTTGAGACACTGGAGGGAGACTCAAAAGTGGTTTGACTTGTTCCTAGATGATTTGTATGTTGGCCAATATACATACCATACATGTGTACAGATGTTTACAACATTCTTCTGCTGCTTGCAAGTTTTGAGGCTGCTGTTTGTTGAGCTCTTTCATCAGAACATACTTTTCCCAAGCGCCCTGGTAACGTTATAAATCCTGGATATCCTTGAACTGCAGCAGTTCAACTACTCCCAGGTTACTTTCTGTTCTTTCTTGGGTTATGAGACACCCCTGCAGGCAACCAAGTGCTGGAAATGACATATGGAGTAAACTAGTAATGCTGAAAATGAGGAGAAATGGCAGCAGGTTTCTGTGCAGTGATTCTTGCTGGATAGAACTACCAGAGAACATAGAGTCACATGGTTGAATGTTTAGGATGGATCGATGCCACATCCAGCTAGGGGTTGAGAGCCCAGGTCATATTCCAGTTCAGCAGCACTACTTTTCATATTGTGTTTTTAATTACATATACTCTTTTGAATGTAGGTGCCATGTAGTGTACTGAGAGATAAGTACAGGTATCGTAGCTGCAGATTACTTTTGCCTTTTGCAGGACTACATTTACCTTGACTGTTATTAAACCCAAATATCTGCAAAGTGTCCAGGAAACGTTGTAGACTGAAATGAAGTGTTTGGCTGGAGATTATTATTACCTTTTTTCTAGTTAGAGGCACTTATTAAACTAGCTAGATTTCCATTATATATAAAGAAAAATGCTTTCTGCAAATCTGTAGTAAACAGTTTTATAGTGATCAGACTAGATCTTTATACTTTTCAATTCTGACCTTAAAAGCGTAACATCAAATAAATGACATATTGCTTCCAAGTTACTTTCAAATTCATTGTAAGAATGAGTAAATAGACTATTCACAAGCACTAGCCTCGTTAAAGTGTTACAAATATTATCTGTGTTTATCAACTGTTGCTCTTTCAAAATCATTTTACTTTTTGTTGCATTAAAAAAAAAACAGGCCACGTTTCTGCTCGGTGCCCCAGAAAGCTCTCTCAGTACAAAAGATCTCTTAGACTAATGCATTTCAATAGAGTTCAATGGAGTATTTCAATGAAAGATCTATCCCAGTTTTTCTCCCCATACAGTAGCTTTCAAAGGTTGACAGATGTGATCTACTGCAATGCTCCCAAACTGTCTGATTGAAATCAAAGATAAGTTTTTGCTCTCCTTGAGCTGAAAAAAGTTGACTGACCTTGCTAAATAAAAAGCTAAATTTGGAAGCTTTTTTAAAAAAATGAATACCAATATCATAGTTTCAAAAGCTGGATGAGTCACTCCAGGCTCAGGCATTCACAGGAATTAGTCATTGCACTGTGGGTCTCCGCTGTTCTCAGTCAGCACCATATAATGTCTGAAGCAAGGACTCTGTTGAGTTCACTATTGTACTCTGACTCTGCCTGCAGGAAGCCAGCTGGAGGCAAACAAGCTTGGACTTGAAGCCATATCTGACTGCCCTTCTTAAGCAGGAGGGATTGTCTCTACCTCTTTGTATAGGCACAGTCTTGGACCCATCGATTTTTCCAAAGAGGCATGGGGGACTAAAGGCAAAGTTTACAAAGCAGAGTTCAGGCACAATACTTGGGTGTCAGTAATCAGATGTGATGAGGCACAGCATAGCTTATCATTTGCAACTGTGATATCAAGTACTTCAGGAAAAAAGTGTTCAGACCTTCTGCTGTCCAGATACTTGTCAAATGCAAGAGAGACCATTTCCTCTAAGATTCCAAGTGTTATTTCTGTTATAGAACCATCTTCCATGTAACAAAAACTTCTCAGTCATCATACTTTGTCGCTTAAGGCACTCTGACTTCTTTTGTGACTGTTGCCACATGGACAAGCTGCTCATTATATATTAGGTATAAATTTGCATTGTAGCTCATGTGCTGAGCCCTCTGCACTGCTCCTGCTGTGTAAAAAAAAAAAAAAAAAGTGTGAAGTTGCCGAGCAGACAGTGTCACTGAAACGATTTTCTTACTGTTGTGCATCTGACTTGTAGCTAACCTAAGTCTGGTTTGTCCCACTTCTTGGCAAATGGGCAGGAAAGAGCTACCTTGCAAGAGAATGTGATGTCAGGTCCCCTCAGGCAAGAGCAGACCTCTAAGCTCTTTGGTAACAGATTTAAGTTGCACCAGGACTGGCATAATAGAGCTGCCTTGCTGACATTTCAAATATCTTCAGACTGAGGCTCAGAGGTGCTTTTATTTAATGAGAGTTGGGCTTGTTTTTTACCTTTTGACAATTAGAGAAGTGACATCCTTTTTTTCCAAGGTCACACAAGAAGTTAGAGGGATCCTGGGAAGAGGACACAGGTGTCCTGGCTCTTATTTATATACATTAGACTCAAAACATCTTTTCCTTCTTTGCTCCTGCACATTTATCTCTTGATTCCACACTGCTAGTGGGGGCTTTTTTTCTGTACTGTACAGTCTGCTGAGTTTTGAAAACAGTGTTGTAGGTAATGAATGATATCAGTGGTTTTGTAAGTACTGTGTATACATAGTACAACCATATGAACACTGACAAGCTAGCTTTTAAGATTGCTGAATAAATTCTGAAGATGAAGTCCTAAGTGAAGTTTATATCTGCTCTATAGATATTAACCAAGGGAATAATAACAATAAACTGTGACTTCTTCAAATAGTTTTAGTCTTTGTAGGACTCTGGATGTTTAATTTACCCCATAACCTGTTATCAGAAAATATTCATGGAGAAGCTTAATATCTTAAACCAAACAGAAACCACTGATATTTTTCTTCCTAAGGTACTGCAATTTCAGTGTCTTTTTAAAATCTGAAATGGAAACAGGACAGTATGTAGATGAGTATTGCACAATGAAATAAGCACACACCAATAAAATAATTTTATTATGGAGTCCTTCCATCTTCAAATTTACATTCAGTAATACTGTTTATAACTTCAGCTGAAATGCTATTTAATGAAAATCTCATGCAGCTTGAGAATGAAGTGATGTGGTGTCAATGGTGCTTAGGTGGAAAAGTATAAAATAATTGCATACCAAATAAACAGGGAGAAAAAATGAAACCAAAAGAGAACAGGAAGAAAATTCTGAATTATGGTCATCACAGAGTCAACTTGACTTCATGAGGTTCGTGCATTACAGTACATAATAAACATTGCATGGTGTTCTGAGCCTACGTGAAAGTGTTCTACACAACCACCTCAGCCTTCTGTCCCAGCAGTGGCAAAGTGAGGTTGAATATATGCAGGTGGCTGGAGTAAGCTCCTGGAATTGTGCAGAGAGAAGGACTCAAGATGGATCTTCTAGGCTTCTCAGTGTTACGCTCAGTTTCCTGTACTCTCAAGAGTTCACTTTGAAAGGCAGATTTTCTAGGACATACTGGATTATAATTGCTTACATTTCCTTCACATGCAGCAGGATTATGTTATGTTGGGGACTATTTCATTCTAGGGACAGATCTTGAGGGCAGGAGGGAGTTGGGGTGGGATTAGTAGATTGTAGTGGAGTTGGAAGATGAGATTCTTCACTCTGTGGCTATCTTGTGAGTTAAAACGTCCAATAAAAATATTTACCCTATACAACCTCCCAACCCCACAAAACCATGTCAGAAAATAGAAAGCTGGGAAGATCAAATGACTTGCAACTGTAGGGGAGCATTTTAGTCTGTTTTCATCTAATACCTGGATGAGGATTAAATGAGGATTAAAAAAAAAAAAAAATCTCAATTTACATTTACACATCTAAGGATGACCCAGGGGATTCTCAGTAATAAATGTTGCAGGGTCCATATCTGTCAATAAGGGATTCATAGAACCAAATGAGATTTCCTGCAGTACTCTATATATTACTGTCTGTCATGTTTTTCTGTTTCTTGGGCGTTGTCTCCTGGCTCCAAACTTATTTACTCTTTTTTTTTTCCAAGCCTGCATTGGTCCTAACTCCTCTAGTCTTTGGGACCCTTTCTTGTGTTTCTTTTCTTCCAGAAACAGTATCAAACCATTGCAGCTTCACAGCCTCAGCTGCTAACACCATAATACAGCTGGATATAGCTGGGTAGGTCCAGCAGCTTGAGTCTGAGTGCAGCCAACTTTGCCTACCCGCCTGTCCAGCATGCATCCTAATGCATCAGAACACATATTTGCTAATTGGTTTCATAGCTTATTCACTCACTGCCTATACCAATCATTTTTCTTCCCATGCTCCAGGCTGTATTCCCTGATTTCACATGTCTTACTGTGTAACCTTGCAAAGGGCATGAACATTGTGAATTTTGAAATTAGATTTGAAATTAGTTTTCTTTGTGAGATTTTTTTCCCCTCACTATAGTCTTGCAAAAGAATCACCTTTGGGCATTTACTAAAATAGTTTGGCTTCTAAAGTTTTGGGCAATAAATTGTACATTCTAATGTTGATTCTTTATGATTGCAACAATTGTTTGTGACTATAAAAACAATTTGTTTTTTAGAGTTAAAGGGATGAAGAACAGTTTGACTGGTACACCAGCACAATTTGATTATCTTGCCTGTTAAAAATCCCCATGTTCCACTTGAATATGTATTTCTGGGAAAGTAAGAGGTTGTTGAAGAGTTAGAAATTACTTTCTGGGCTGGGGGAGAGTGCAGCTGGCAGAGAGCCCTGGACAGTAGTATCTACTTAGTAGTTTCATCTATTGAATTTTTAGGTGATTACCCTTATTTTGTCTGAGAGCTGTCTAGATTCTTTCTGTGGGCAATTGACATCCAACATTTTACCAACTAAGACAAGTGAGATTATTTATTGTTTAGGTACATGCTTTCTTTCTGTTCATACAGTATTGTGAGAGCCTAAATGGCTAGTGTATACTGCATGCATACACTTAAATAGCTCCAGAGAGGTGAGACACAATCCCATTTCTGGAAACAAAGGCTGTATCTGAGAAGGAACTTTTAAATGCATGAGAGAATTCATCGAATAAGAATATACTAACAGATTACTTTCATTATTATTCTACCTTTTTTTTTCCCCCCTTTGATATAAAGCTCTTTAGCTTAGAAAAGTCCTGTCTGAGAGATTAGTGAAAACAAATCCTTGAAACAAGTTGTGAAATAATTAGTTAAAATTAACCTCCAAGTACAATAAGCGGAGACTTCATTGCTTGGATGCTCACATTGAGCTTGGACAAAGCTTTGTGAAGACTTGCACTGTCAACTGTGCTGGAACAGTAGCTTCAAATCCTTATCAGCCAATCAGGAAGTGCTTATTTTGTCTAAATTAATGTCTCAAAAAAATTAAAGAACAGTCCAGTGTGTAGAGAGAATGAAGGACAGAGAATATATTAGTTGGTCCTCATATTGTTTTATTAATATTGTAGCTATTAAATTTTTACACAGACAAGATAGTGCTTTATATTTTAGGCAGTTAAGCTTTTTAATTTTAGAATTGGTTGGGAATTTTATTGTCTAATAAAATTTTGTCTAGCTCCATATTTGCTGAGAGTTAGGATCCAAATAGAAAAAGGTCATCAAAACTTAAGTAATTCAAGCCTATCATCTTGTGCTTATAACCCCATAACACCTCAGAAAAGAAACTCATTATTGATTGTGCCTAGGGCTCAGGATAAAGTATGTCTCTGTAGTTAATTGTACCCCATGGTACTGCATCATTTCTGCTGTGGCAAGCTCAATTTAGTTTTGTGAAAGTATTACCCGGTACGATTTGCAGATGGGTCTAATAGACACCCATTAATTAGGTGACCACGGGAAACGCGGAGCTGTCTGGTTGGGAAATGGGACTTTGTAATGAATGTTTAGATGTGCCACTATTAATGGCTTCTCAGCATTTGTTGACATGTACTAGGGAAAGTAAATCAAAGATCTATTTAAATAGGTACAGCTGGACTCATGTTTTGCATCGCCTGGGTTAAAAGTGGCCAGTTCAGGATCAGATCCTAATATGCTTCAAGTCATTGTAGCATTAAGCTTATGGGAGGTTTGAGTCTAAGACTTACTTATTTATGTCTAGTCATGTACCAGCCGTTGAATGAAGAATAAAAACAGTGTTTGAAAATAGCAAGAGCTTGTCAGCCAGTATCTTTCTTACTGTACCAATTACTTTGTTTACATAGTAGTACACAGTTGTCTGGATGGTCTCAGCCTGTACCCTCTTGGAAAGAGGCAGGAAACACAGTGTTCTGTAGGAGCATCTATGCTTCCAGTCCAACAGCACTTACTCATCATGGGAATTGTTGCGTTTAAGAATCATTTTGGCAACAAATCATGATTTCTGTTGTTCTTCCCGCAAAGTGACTCAAAGCCAAATGCAGTGTATCACACATCAGAGCTGTGTTAAAATAGTGCTGTAACCTCTGAAATCTACAACCTCCAAGGAGATGCCAAAAATCTCATTATTATTTAAAGTACCCTTAGAACATAGTGTACCAATCGACCATCCCTTTATTGCATACTACTTTTACAAACTGCCATTAATGTGACTTTGTCCTTCTAGACATGTCTCTCTTTTCACAGCTGCCTCTTGCCTATGAGTTCTCTTTTTCAGCATGACAGAGATGTTATGGACTGATAGTAGAAACACTGTAATGTGAGTTTCTGAAGTTGTTTATTTCTTGACGTCTATATTATGGCAAATAGTGGAAAGCAATTCAAAAGGCTCATGGTCCCTAACTCAGTGTTTCTACAGTAGCTGTTGGCCTTCTATGTTTAAAGTTTACTTTGAAAAATGATTGTGGAAGAAGTCCCTGTGCCTAAGAAGTCCCTGAAACAAACTGTACAATACGGTGGTCTGCAGAACATAATGAAGGGGCATGTAGGGAAATGCAGTAATGAAAACATCAGAGCACTTTCATAACTGGAAGCTTATAAATGGAGTCTTTAATTTCAGTGACTTTTTAAAAAGTAGCTAAGTGGATTAGAGCAAAATAGATTCATCTTTATTTCAAAGGAGAGACTTCAAAGCAGCTCACAAACAGCAACTGAGTTTTTAATGCACTTAAAACCACTTGCACAAGATCTTCCTTTTAGGGGAAAAGAGTCATCAAAATACACTTTAAATTAAACTTACTGGAGTAAAGGTATCTATCTTTAACATGGGAATGCAAATGGGTTTTTAGAGACAATTACATTAGATACCTATCGATCACTCAGTATGCCCATGGCAGGATTGCAGAAATTCCTGTTGATTTCTGGAGACTGAGCACAATACTTGCTTGCTATACACCCCTGTATCTACCTGGGATCTTCTCCAGCATTTTTCTCTAATGCATAGAATCCAATGGGGAATGCATCTGCTTAAGAAAAAGTCTGATGATGTTCACTGAGGTGACTTGGAAATAAGAATGTGATTGATTGTTCAAGACCTACAGCCTTCATAGTGTTCTGCAATACTCAGCTAGAAGTGCAAAATTTTCATTAATAAGTCAGTAACAAGGAGTCTGGTTAAGAAATTGACATTTTTTTAAATTTAGCAGAATTAAGTACTTAGCCACTAAAATGCATAATCTATATTAACAGGCTGGTGGCACCTTTAGTGAACGCTTCTCACTAAAGGGTGGCTCGTTGATGATGCCTCAGGGAATAGAAGGAGGCTTTTTAAATTTCTGTGAGAAAACAGAAGTATTGAGGAGTGGAGCAATTGTGCCAGCACACTGGTTGGTGGTGGCACACTGTGCAAGCTTCTTTGTATTGTTACATTCTATTAAATATGAGTAAGCATTAAAATTATAATTATATTAGCAAAGCCAACCTTTAGCTGTGTCAGGAAGGTAGGTACAGTGCAGACCTTTTAACTGAAGCTGTTAAGCAAAATACAGTAAATGGGTGAATAAAGACACTGTCTGTTGAAAAAGCAGATCAAATGAGAGATAATTCACTGCACTTGAAAAAAATATTCTGGTTTTGTCATCATCCCTTCATAACATAAATATGCATTGTGCTCAGTGGAACTTCCCAGTGCTGGAGACTTACTGCTGCATTCATTCTTACCCTTGTCTCCATTGTACTTCAACTGCTTTGCATATTGAAGGAGGATTTATAGTTGGCTGACAAATGTGAATACGTTATTTGAATGTATATATTGACAAATCTGGAAAGCATTGTTCTGTGCAGATGAAATTTGCAGCATCAGCAACTGTAAGTGAAAATGCACATGTTTTTACTATTAGTGAACGTTTCTGAAAGGAGATTAGAGTTTTCAGGTGATGGCACAGATATTTAAATTGTCACACTGTATTTCCACAGGAACACAGGACACTCACTGACATGCTGAACCGGAGTTTTCTATCTGAGGGAGCATCTTGCTCACTATTACTTTGTTTAGTATCTCAGCTATTTAAACCATCCTGCTTAACTAGTACTTCTCTAGGCAGCACAACGTGGAGTTCCTCTGTCATGCAAAAGGTATATATTTCTTTGATTTCCATAATTCTAAATATTGTATTGAATTTCTTTCTACCCGGTTAAAATTCAGAGAGGAAACTCAGCCCTAGAAAGTAGATGCTAGTCCACTGCAGTAGAGAGTGGCACTAAGTTGAGGATTTTTTCGTCAAAATGTATAGGCTAATATCTTCAAGGTGATTTCAAGGGTCACAACAGGCTTCTAGAAATCTTTCAGCTGTCCAAAAGATCTGTTGTTTTCTAACTTGCCACTAGTATGTATGAATTCATTAATCTGGAAGATGCCAAATTTTCAATATACTGTGCTCTTTGAACCTGCTGACCTTATAGTCATAATATACACAAAAGGCAAAAGCTCTTTGCCTGTAATGTACTACCAAAAGCCAGAGGGAAAAGGGTATATTTCATAGAAAAACATTAATTCTAGCTGTGCAGGTTGTCAGTGGCTTGAATGGTTTCTGGGAACCCTTAGAAATGGTCCACTACGCAAATTGGTCTCTGAGCTCCTATCTGCTCCTAGATATTTCTCCACCAACCCTCAGATGTGCAGCAGTATTAGTAATGAAGTTGTGATTACTTATTATGAGTATGGTGTAGTTCATTCAGATTCCATTGTTGCCTTCAGATAAAGATGCTTAGTCCTTTTCTCCAAGTGCTAATCTTATCAGGAAAGAAAAAAATTAAGGGAAGCCTAAACCTATTTGACCCTCTGACACAGCCACATTCACAGAGAATATTACAAGAGGTGTAATAACTGTCAATACCAGGGGGAGCAGAGAATTTGTGGCAGATAGCATCCTCTTGTAATTCTTCCTTGTTTTTTTAAATGCATCCAAATCATTTTCAGCAAGTGTTGTGATAAGCTGAAGTAGAAAGCAATTAGACAACTTCTTTTCTCTTCTCAACTTACACTGCAATATTTTATTTCTCAGGTGGTACTTTGCTATAGAGAAATATGATTGACTCTGTGCCTTACTAATTGACTGCTGCTTCTGTTTTGTATTGGAATTAGCCAAAGTCTGTTTTCCATATTCTGTATTCTCTTGGTAATGAGATGATAGAAGACCTGAGGGGAAAAAATAAGGTTCAACAAAACAAAAAACACAAGGAAAAAAAACCACAACAAAACCAAGACAAACTAATAATGACAAACCTGGGATTGTAAGAGCAGTAATCTCTGTAGGTTTCTTTCTGAATATATTTTGGGGGGGGGGGGGGGGGGGGGGGGTTAATATTACAGTAATGGTAATGGAAAGTCTTCTTTCCATTCTTCTAAGAACACCACTTTGGAATATGCCTTCATATAAGAGTCAGTAAATCTCAATGAACTTACGTTACTCTTTCTATTAATGGCTCTGGTTGCAGTTCTGCAATATGGTCTCAGGAGCTGTGATCTTGCTGCTTCACAGTAGGTTTTCCAGCTAAAGTAAAACAGCATGACTGAATGAACTTTAGCTGGGCTTCCCAGAGTACCATTGTTCTTGTGGATCATAAGACATGCAACAAATTCCAGTATGGAATTCCTGCTGGAGGTTCTTTGGTTACATTTAAGTACTGATTTCCAGAAAGATGCAAGAAAACATCAGTAGAAGCATCTCTGAGGAGTATGTGATTTGGCTTTATATATCAAAATTGTTAAGCTTTCCATTCCCTAAATAAAATTCCTGTCAAAATTAGGACCTTACTAAATCACAGAAATAAATTCAGGAGCTAAGCTGTAATTGTATCTGAGCAGCCCTCAGCCTGAAAAAGAGATTTTTTTTTTTTTTTTAGAAGTGATTTGTACAAGAAACCTATTAAATAGGAGCCTAACCAGTTTATCTGTTTGTGACTAATGCAGAATAAACAAGCAAAGGCGATGTTGAAAGTGCTACTGTGCCTGAACAGGAGAAGGAAAAGGACCTTACACCAACTCATGTGCAGCTAATTCTGTATGCATGCTTTGTTATTCACAGCTGCCTGAAAAATACAAGGAAATTGAAATAAACTTGATGCAATTTTCATGCTGCTGGCATATGATACTTTTTTAGACAGCATGTAGAGGAAAGCTGGAATGTACTTTTCAGTTTCTGAATGTCATGACTACTGCAGGTAGTAAGGAGCTGGTTTCTTATTCCTGTAAGTGCCTGTACACAGATGAAAGCTAGTACTTACTTTATAGCCAAGCCAGTGTGTGTCTGGGTTAGGACTGATTCCAGAGCAGGAGCACAGAGCCTAGAGATAGATCATACACTACGGAAATATAGCAAAAAGTGCTTGAAAGTCTGATTGTTAAAGTCAAGTATTACTGGGTAAGGGTTCTGTGTTGGGAAGAGTGTAAGGATGTGTATCTGGGAAATACAGTTCGAAGGAATGGAGAGCCATACCCTGATTTGTATACATGTCCTCTGGTAAAGGACTAGTACCTGTAGCTGCCACCAACAATATATGTACTGAGCACCACCACTCCTTCCCCTAGCATCAGCCATGGCTGGCCTTTACCAGTACTCAAGAAAAGCAGGTTTGAGAATCCCTGAGACAAGCAATATCTAACCATGTCTCTGAGTGCTTAACAACCTCCCCCCCCCCCCCCAAAAAAAAAAAACCTAACTAACTAAATACAGTAGACACTTTCTTTGATGCATTCCAGGCATCCTTGTGCCTCCTTAGGTTTATGTTTTTTAAAGTCTTTCTCCCATGTTTGGAGCTTTCTTCTTGAGGTTCTGTTTTTTCTCTGATCTTTTTGGTTCAAACTTGCCCATATGCCTATTCCTGTGTGTGGAATTAGTGACTTGGGAAGTGCTTCTTTTCACTCTGTGTTAGTTCTTGCTGTTATTGCCTCATAGCTCACTATCTTTAATATTAACATTATTATTTTCTTCATAAAGAAGCTTAATTATTTTGTTTCAGGCTTTTTATTTAGCCTGAATGATGAGCATAGTAACTACGCTATAACTTCAGTGTCTGTGATTGCCTATAGATCAAAGACACTTATGATGCCAGCCACTAGCACTGTACAGGAGAGGAGCCTGTTTAGTTAGCTGTATATTAATGCTCCTTAGCTGTGGATATGAAGGAAACCAGGAGAATGAGGTAGCGCTCAGCAGAACCCCTTAGTATGCCACAAACTATGGTGTCTGAGTGTCATTAGTCTGCATTAGCTGGGCTGACTTTCTGCCTTTGTGTATTCCTATTTCTTACTGCTTCTACAGATATACAAGCGTAGCTGCTGTGTCATTTGAGGTAACTCATCAAAATCATCACAAAAATGACTTTTAGAACTTGTGATAACTTGGAAATAAATTAGATTGCTTTTTCTAAAGAGCATTGTCTGTCAGAAGATGTTTCTGAAGCACCAATGATTCCTACATCTTCAAATCTGTGAACACTGATTTAGATAACTTTTAATTTGAACAGTACCAGCAGGGGGTTGACCAACTAGGAAAGTTGTGAAAAAAACCCACTCCCTTACTGCTCATGATTTTTTACTGAGGCTAAAAACACAAAGAAAGCCTGCCAAAATTAAAGCATGGTTGTGTAGCCATAACTTCAGTAGAGCTACTTAGGATTTGTTTAAGAAACAAACCAACCCCAAACAAGCATCAAAACAACCACCCAAATTGATAGAAAAGCCCCTGTGATTGGAAAGCGTCCTGAGTAACAGTGTTGGAGAAAAGCTGTCTGAAAAGGGTTAGGTGTAGCCTTAGACTGGAAGCTGCTCACTCATTTCAGAGGTTTCAGTAAGCCTGTTAGTGGAAAATGGTAATTTTTTTTTCCTGGAAATAAATTGATTTGGCATCTGTCAATATTTAACAGGCATCAGTGGGAACACTACAGGACTAAAAACCTAAAATTTCATCTGAGAAGTGGATTGTTTAAGACAATTCTTCTTAATGTAAATAACTTTGGCTTAGTTTTTTAACTTATGCATCAGAAAAATTTTTCAGTGCAATGTCTTCTCATGATCACCCCCAAGAAACATGTATGTGACCAAATTTAATTGTAGAATGAGAAACCTGCTGCCATCAGAAAACAGCAAGTGCAGTCTCTTGTTTCAGTGGAAGGTGTGTGCAAGTATTCTAAATGGGGCTCGAAGAAAGAGAAACAACATAATGAGAAAGTGACTACTCCCTGTTGTGACAATGGATGCTTTATGTTCCTGATAGACATCTGCTAACTTGTAACCCGCACATACATTTTGGAAATAGGAACCAATCTACATTTTGCTTGTATGGAGTTTATTCACCAGTATGTTATCTCATATCTGGAGAAGCAGTACACATACGTATTTACTTCTGTGTAAGGCTGTAGCTCAAGGACTGAAATTCCAGCACTGATATCAGAAATGATACTACAGAAGTTTTTTCTCCACTCTGCAGCGTAAATGGGTTAGCTGATTCAAAACAAATTAAATCCTTTCAGGTTTACATGGCCTGGTTATTTTTATTCTCCTCCTCCCTTTCTGCCATCTGTCTATGACCCTATTGATTTTCCCAGTATCCTCTGTTTTTGCTGTTGATGCAGTATATCAGTTTCCTTTTTATTACGGGGATTCTTTTTCCACCTGATCTTTGGAGGACATTTATGTAAACTGAAACAAAGATTAGTTATAATGATGATGTAAGCATGGAGATAAAACTGCATTGATCCACCATTGACTACAGCCAGGAGGAGTAAATCACACTCTAGAAAAAGAGATGGGGTCAATAGTTCTGAACCTCTTGCTTATTTCATATAATTTTGATACATTAAAGTCTAAATTTTTCCTCATGTTACTATTTCAGTTATTAGAAATTATCTTGATAGAATTAAAAGAATATTGGTATAGACTTGTTGAATCTTTTTAGAGAGATACTTTGCATAGTATAGTATGTAGATTGAGATAGTTAACAGCCCTCTGGGTAGCCTGTGCAGCTATATCCAACCACTTACAGAGAAATGATGGATCAGATTCTGCATAGCTAAAATAGCATTATAATTACATAGACACAGAATTAAAGCAACTCGTTCTTGTGAGGCCTGTTTCCAGATTCATTTTAAAGTTAGTTAGCAAGCTCTGCTCTTTGAAGAACAAGGCAGGTAGGAGTTCAAATTAGAATGGATGCAATAAAACATAGCTCTGAAAAGAAAACCCATATTTGATATGTTAACTTTTACGAAGATATGTGAACTCATATTTGATATGTTAACTGTTAAGAATAAATTGAACCTAGTAGTATAAATCCAGAAACTCAGGCTGTAAACAATATTTGTGGTGCTTCTTGAAAGTCTCTTTGCTTAGGTGGAAGATATCTTTTGTGGTGTGTTCTCAGATTTTTTTCTTCCCATGCAACTATTACATGACAGGAGTCTCCTTATTTGGATGTTCCTGTTATCCTAAGAGTAAAAGCTTGTAATATAACTCTGAATGAGTGCAAACAACTTACATTTGCAAGTGGAGGTCTTCTGTGTTTTCAAACTACACTTTTCTTAGCACTTAAGTTGGCTTTTTAAAGACAGAAATCGCTGGCCTTTTCTCTTTTTAGTATTTTGATGGACCTTAGGCAGAACTGCTTATTTCTAAGCAAGGATTTTTTTGCTGATCTTGAGATTTGATGGTTCAGTCTAGTGTGCTGTATAGTTTGTGGCAAACTCCGTCCTAAGGCGAGATATTGTTGGGGACAGTGCTCCAGTGGTGGAGACAATCCTGTGTCGCAGCAAAGCAAAAAAGTATAAATGGGTTTTTAAAAGAATTAGACAAATTTTTGGGGGATGGTTTGTTATTAATGCTGTTGCTTAGATATAACTTGATAGTGACTTAAATTGCTTGTTGGAGGCTAGAAATTTATTTTAGACTAGGATTTTCTTACACATGTTATAACCATTCTGTCAGCATCTGCTGCTAGTCCCTTCTGACACAGTGCTGTAGTGTTGTCTGGTGCTGTGTGGCTATTTACCTCTCTCTTCTGTCTTTTGTTTCAGGATTTAGGATATACTAAATTTTAAGTTTGTATAACTACAGCTAGGAAGGAAACAGCTTTGACTAAAAAAACTAAAAAAGCTCTGGCAGAACTTCTTAAAGTTGTCGGCATTCTTGCTCAGCAACGGGGATTTGTTAAAATCGAGTCTTCGTTACAGGAATGGTGTATTAGTTTTGATAGGGATAGAGTTCTAAATCCTCAATCTGCACAGAGAGTAACTGTGAACCTACCTCTCACATAGCCATGCAGAGTGCCTCAGGGGCTTTTCTGCTTTCATGCTTCAACTCTACTTGAAATAGTCCTGAGTTCATCCTGCTGCGATATGAGAAAACTTTGTGAGACTAGGAGAGAGTTTCATGTCCAGACTTTCTTTATTATAGGCATTAGATACTTGCTATTTTGTTTAACACCTTGCTGAACAGTCTTCCTCCACTAAGTGTAAGGAAGATAAAGCTGACATTTAACTTCTTCATGTAATTTGTTTGGATTTACCAAACAAGACTGTAAATGTAAAAGCTTACAGTGAATATTCATTCACAGACTGTGATGAAGGGATGTGTCTGAAAAATACGTCTCAAAATGGATATGGAGAGTTGTGACAAACACCACATTGCTACAGAAAAGTTTAATAGCACCTTTGTGCTTAAGTCCTATATTTTTGGAGGACCTAACAGTATAATCTAACCCAAGGTTTCCTGTGTTCTTGATTTGTGGAACTGAATACTTTGATCCTCTAAGATCTTTCTTTGCAGAATATTTAATTAGATGAGTTACTATTCCGACTGGGATTTTTCCAGAGAGAAACCTAAAAGGTTTAAAAAAGTGCTTGGAAAGTTTTTAGACCTGCAGGTTTTTTAGCTGGCCTCCAGACCGGGATCCCAGACTCTGAATTATTCCCCACTGCAGGGACTTGTTACATCTCCATAAGGTACCTGAGGCTGTTGCACGTGCTCCTATGTTAAGGTATTGCATCATAACATAACAAAAAACACCAAAATACCACCTCCCACCTTTGGATGGCAGACTCCTACTCTTTTTCTTTATCAATGAAAGAAATAATTAAATATTTCCTCTTTTTTTTTCTGATGAGTCGCTTGCTGCTAGCTTTGTTTTCTCCTTTCTAGAACTTTTTTCTTTCTGAACAAACACAACTGAAATAGCTGTTTCAGAGAGCTATTTTTGCAAATGTAGTTCTCTTGGAAGGAGTGTTACTTTGCAAGTAGCTCTTGGGAATTATTTTTCCTCTTTTTCAGCTCAGGAAATCAGTGGCTGTTGAAAGACAGTTTGGGATCTTCTGTACTTGAATCTTTCTTCCTCTGTTGTAATAACAGTATCATTTTTAGAGTGGTACTAAAATCCTCCTCCAATCAGTTGACACAAGCACAGATCATTCTGTGGAAAACTTGGACACCTTGAAGTGCTTTTCTTAGTAGGTGCTTTGCTTTCTCATTGCAGGAACTTTGACTTTGGTGAGCTTACCCAACTTGTCTCTGATAATGAATTCTCCTTGAGAGAAGTCATCTTTGCTCCCTTTCTAAGGAAAAAGAATAAGGCTTTCTTGTGACTGTTTTATGAAATGCAGAAAATATTAAAATGCATCTAACCATCCAACTCTGAGCCTGGCTTTGTGTTTAATATTTAGGACATCAGCATGATATATGCCAATTCTTAGGAAACTGATTTAATTTCATTAACACTTAAACTAGCCACTTGTATTGTGAATTTACTTTATGGTACTTCATTCAACAAAGTTATAGCATCGTCTCTCTTTCTTTACAAGACATCAAATCTTTGCTCATTAATATTATGTTGGGGTTGGACTAGAATATCTCTAAAGGTCCCTTCCAACCCCTACCATTTTGTGATTCTGTGATGTTCTCAGTAATGGTTTGTATTTTGAATACGTGCTGTGAAATCACATGATGTATATATAACACAGACAAACTATTTATGGAAGGCAGTACCACAGTAATTAATAAGGCATAGTTGCCTGCTGTAGCATGCTGAGCCTACTACCTAAAGTCTAACAATGTGTGTGTGTGTGTGCAAAAATGAAATGCATCCAATTTCTTTTCTGATTGAAGATGTGAATGAACTTTGCTTTGTATACTTAATTTTAAATATACATTTTTCTTTTGTACCATGAGAAACTGGTGTTTGCAGCTATGAATTTTCCATAATAATCCATGTAAACCTCTCCAAATGATTTGGGATCAGTAGCAGAAGATATTAAAGAAGGCTATACCTAAATGATTCTTTGACTATAATAAGGCTTTTAAAAATATAAGAAGTCAGATCAACCATTTAAGTATTTTTTGTTTCTGTAATTCTATTCAGCAAAATAGAAAATGTTGCTCGGTAAAGATGATTTCAATAGCTATGGACATCTAAATTCTCCTAGCTCTAATTCAAACAACTAATTGTATTCCATAACATTTAAAAGCCAAGAATTTGTTACAGGGAGCCAAAGGAAATAAAAATTGCTAGTAAATAACATTAGAAACAGCTTTGTGTGATCACACTTCAGTGGTTTTGATTAGGTAAACAGCACAATGATTTCAAATTGAACTACTTAGTCATTAAAGAAACGTGACCTATACAATGTAATTCTAATTAAAATCCAGTGTCTGTTCCCTGGAATTTATTGCTCCCTTTGTAAGCTTTTTTGCTTTCAAAGCTAATTAGAGTCATACAAAGTGAATGTGTTTTCATTTTTGAGACCTCGCATTCATAAACTTGTGGTACCTAATGCCTATTCCATCCTCATGTCTTGCATAATTTATCCTTAAGAAGTTTGCATGCTTTGTGGCCTTCCATCGTCCTTTCACTGTGACTTTATCCTCTTTTTCTTTTGTGACACTTTAGTTGTGCTATCCTCAGAACATTCTACTCAAATGTAGCTGGGTTTTTTAGGGGATGTAAGGATTGGGCTGTTGATTGATTGTGGTGGGTTTCTTTGATGGTTTTTTTTTTGTAATGTGAATATGTTAGTAAAATAATGTTTGTTCTACCATAAACCATTTGAGATCACAGGTGCTTTTGAATGTTATAATAAGAGCTGATCTTGTTCATGACGTTTTTTCTCTGTAGTTTGCAAACTGGATTAAAAAGATAACATTCTGTAAGATGTTACTGCAGTAATGTCATGTTTTCAGAAATCTTGACAGGCTAATGTTTGACAAACTTGTCTAACCAGAGGCATGATAATATTTAAAAGCTTTAAGGGATGGGTTTAACATAAAAATGAAAAACAATGGATATGGTGTGTTATGCGTGGCCAATGAGGGCAGTAGTTTGCAAGTGTATATGCAGGGTACAAGGTTTAAGAGTAAGTGAGCATATTTTAGGATTTAGTTTAGAGAAAGGAGAAGTAGTTTCCCTGAAAAGAAATCTCTGATATCTATTGTTTTGCTTTTATAAAGCTAAACCTTTTGGTAATGTGACAACCAGATCTTAAGATTTGCTTCTTTGGAGAAACTTCTAGAGGTTACTAACAACGTACCGGCTTATTTAATTGGTTTTAGTTGGTATATACGTGACATTTTCCTCATGGAAGCTTCCTGTTTTTTATATGTACCTCCATTATAGCCACCACCAGAGGCAGACGTTTCTGGAAACTTGCAGTTCTTGTTTGAATCCTTGAGGATGCTAGAAATAAACCTTTCTTCCTTCATGTACATCCTGACTCATATCCCTCCAGAGCAGAAGCTCTGTTTCAGCTGTTTATGTGCATTTGGCATACTTTCTTTGAATTATTCAGTTGCAGGAGAAGAAAACAACAAAAAAAAAATTGAGAGAAAATACATTAGGAATTTGGTTTGGGAGTTTAGGGCAAGATTTTAAGATTAGAAATATAGGTGCCAAGTAGAAATTAGATAATGAAGTTGAGTCTTGACTATGTGAGATGTCAGTGAGATGCTTTTGGCATTTTCTGGAATAGTCAGAGAAAGAAAAGATAAAAGCCTCTGATTTCTTTAGCAGAATTAACAGATGTAGCAGTATCAGGGAGGGAGGAGGTGTAAAAGAAACAAAAAAAAAAAGGCAGAAGAGGATTTCTGGTTCTCAGTCTCTTCATGCAGTTGATTGTAGATCACTTGGGTATTCTAATTCTAGAGCACTTTTTGTACCACACATGAAATATTTACTCACTGAATGTATGACACTATAGCATCTGATAGACCAGTGTTTGCCTCTAACTTTTAGTAATTTTCATTCCTACTTCCTCCAAGATCAATTCCTCTGATTTGTTAAAACATCCTCTGCTCAAGATTTAGGAGGGCATTTAACAATGCTGTCAGCATAAAAGGGAAAAAGTAAACGCAGGAAAATGGTTGGGATGAAAATGCCCTTGGCAATTATAGTTAATTTTAAGTAGGGTGATAGAGTCTGGCAAAAACAACTTTGCAGTTTGTATACTTAATATCAACCTGAGTCTGGAGAAATTAAACTTACTTTATAGAGCTTTTTTGAACAATGTGGTATAAAGATTTCTGTAAATAGATATATTTATAGAATGAGTCTTCTTGTGTCCAGGAGGTAAACATTCATCTCTTTTGCTAAGCAGGTAATTTGTTGTCATTTCAATTTTAATTTTAGAGGATAGTAATTAAAATAAATCCCCATTCCTTCACACAGCTGAGCTATTTAAGCCTAGGTTCACTTCATTTAAGCCCAGGTTAACTTCTGCCTAAGCATAACTGAAGGCAATTTCTTCCAATGCTTGACATACACATGCTTTCACCAAAACCAGAAAATTACTTGAACACAAAATACTAGTATATATCATGTCCCCTCAAACCTTCGATACCCAGATTCACCACTTGTGGTTATTTTTAATTGCATTTGGAGATAAATTACAGTAGTGTCATAGTGTTGTTCTAAGCATTACAACCTTGAAGTTGTGACTAAGGTGTTCATATGCTTCTGAGGCACATGAATTCTGAATTTCTCATTCTTTGTAGCAGCTGGTGTAAAACTCTGTGTTCATATTTCTGGTGTTGTTTCTGCTCCCTTGGAAAGAGAAACAATTTGTATTTTCTGGAAATCCAATTTTATTTGGTTTCAACTCTAGCAAGTGTGTGGTAGTGACAAGCATTTAGATTTGGCTTAGAATTTAATCTCCAGTGCTTATTTCACTAGATCTGTAAGGAAGTCTTACTGTATGAAATTATAAGATCAAATTATTTCTGGTTCAGTTGTATTTATTAACACAATTCCGTTTTCTGACTTTCCCTCATCCTATTTTTAATGTGTTAGATCTACATTGTGTTTATTTTTGTGTCAAACCATACTAGAATATAATTATAATTTAAAATGTAGTCCAATTTTGCATACTAGTTTTCTTTCCTTTTAAGTGAAGAACACAATATACTTCAGATGGATTAAAATGAACGATATGCTGCTTTTTAGGCTTTTTTTGTCATAGAGCCAGACTCCTGTCTACTCTTTAATCATGAGGAAATGCTGTTTATTAGCACTGTTGGAGATAAATCTATGTAGATTCCTCATAATAATATGAGCATAGTTGTTTAATATTTCCCACAAAAGCTAATTTCTGATACAAGCGAAATGATCCTCAAATCATTCTCAAATGAGAACTCAATATAGTGTTCTGAAACTCGGGAACAGCTGAATTGGGGTACACAAGTTTGACGTCTGTTCGGTATAGTTCAGCTAATTTTTTATTCCTATTAAGTTAATGGATTTTTTTTCTTCCAAATTCATAATATGTGTCATTTTTCAGAAATTTTTGAAGCTTCTGAAAGTGATAAGATTTTTTGTTTAAATCTGGTAACTTTGAAAATCCTTGGTATAACAGTGAAAGAACCTTCTGGTTACTTGTTTGAATGTTATCCATTTTATAAACTAACAGATATGGAGATGTCTGCAGTTTTGGAGCCAAACTTTGGTTAGCTTTACTTACTAATCATTCCTCCTGTATAGCGACTTCATTCTGTTCCATCTTTACTCTGCTTTCAGGATGAGAGACTTTTCACATCCCATAAAGAAACAACCTATAAATAAATATTTATCTTTAAGGAAACTTCTCCCTAAACTCCAAAGTTTTTCTTTCTCTCCCTCTCCTTGCTTTTTTTTTGTCTCTCAGTGGTCACTGGATCTAATACATCCCCGGAGGTATTACAAAGCCATGTAGCTGAGGTGCTGAGGGACGAGGTTTAGTGGTGGCCATGGCAGTGTGAATGGAGGGATTAGACTTGATGATCTTAAAGATCTTTTTCAACTGAAATGATTCTGTGTCTGAAAGGTAACTCTGAGTATACTGACTACCATAAAACACCTTAAAGATTTTATCAATAGCAATTCAAATTTGTGTTTAGTGTTCCTTGTTGAGGGAAAATGATAGAGGATGTTGCCTTGTTGTGAAGTATGTGGGATATAGAAGTGTCATTCAGGTCTTGAAATTTTGCATACTTCTGAAAGAAAGAGGTATAAAATATCAGCAATCAAATGAATCCTGACCTTTGCTAGTAAGTTAAATGTGATGCTTTCTATGAACAGACATCTTGTTTGACTGGAAAATATCCTGCCTCCAATTTTTTGTCAAACATATTGGTTTCTTACTGTCAGAAGGTGCTATTCCATTTCTGATATTTCATCATCAATCTTTTGCTATCACAAAGCTGATACCATTGGCTGTCAGGCCTGCACAGTCTCAATTGGCAGACTTATGTTTCTTCAGCAGGATTAAACAGAAATACGTCTCATTCACATGATGCTTTAGCCTTAGGCTGCACCAGCCCCGGGAAACTTGAGAATATTAGCTTCAGAGAAACTGTCTGCAACCTCTTCTGACAGTAGCCTCCAATATTCCTCAAGCTGTTTTCTCTGTCTTTTTAATATTTACTCTTTGTATTTTATTAATACTTTACCACTTGTCTCTGGCAGTTAAGTTTTGTGATAGTGTTAGAGAATTCTTTTTACAAATTTACCTTAGTTATGTGCTTATATATTTCAAGATACAATACAAAGCATCTGGTCCAGCACAAAATGATCCTCTACTTGGAAGCAGAAGCTATACCTGAAAAGCATGACAAAACAGTGCTTATTAAAGACCTTCCCAAAATTGTCACTGTATCCTGATACAAAGTTTTCTTGCAGAGTTAACATTCTCCAGGGCTTTATTTGGTGGAGAAGATAAAAAATAATGTGTATATCATCTGTGAGCCATTGTCATCAGCTTATTTAGGCACTACTTCTCTTATTAGTCTTATATGAAAAGAAAAACATAACTTCAAAACACAGTTATCTTCATTAACCTGTGCACATGCAGTCATGCTCCTGTATTTATGTGTACATGCACGCACTTACAACTGCACATCTATAACCTTGAATGAACACTCGATTTTCTAGGAAACAGCATCTCACGGAGCAGTACTAGTTTGCATGTAAAATATTAAGCCATAAATTGTGCTTACTCATTTTGGGTTAAGCTGTTTCGTTCTTCAAATAGCCTGGTGTTACATATTATAGCATTCAGTGCCTATGTAAGCTACTTGTCATCAGTGATTACATTGCTTAAAATCTACATTTTCTTAGTAGTAACACAGTCTGCCCTGTATTTTATGTCACTTCAAACTACGTGTACCTCAAAACCAGCATACAGCAGCTGAGCCGTGGTAACTTAATAAAACTGCAAAACTTGAAGTCAACAGTATTACTGACAAACTTGGTCTTTAGGTATCTTACGAGGTTTGTTACCATTCTGATGCACAGGAGAAATTAAATCTGCACTTGACTGTGAGAGCATTACTGGCTGTATTGCCCTGAAGACGTAGGGCCTGCAGAGGTACAGGGAATAGGACTGAATATGTCATGAGAACATGCCTTGAAATTCCTAATTTGACTTATGACTGTGTTCACAGTATAAAAACCATTGCACAGGCAAACACAAGTGACTGCAACATGCCTGGCCATGCCTCGTCCATGACATTTTCTATTCAGAGCAGACATGAAGCTACATTAGCTCACTTCAGCTGTGAGATAATTTTTCTCTAATGCAGGTTTCTTGAAAACATACTTTTAGAGCTGAAACCTTACTACTATCCAAAAGATATGAGTATTATAAAGCATGTAGAAAAAGAAGTTATTATGGAAAACTGACTCTTGGAGAGCAATACACAGAGAATATTTTCAGGTTGTGTTGAGATAACCTTTTGCAATGATAATTCTGATGTAAGTTTGGATTTTTTTGGCTTGTCTTTGTTTTTCTTTTGGAACACTTCCATTTACCTTTTGGGTTAACAGTGATCAAGTTTTGTCAGGGATGCATCTGCAGCCTTCTCTGTGTAAAAATAACTATATTTTGCTGAGATAAGCCTTGTGATTCACCCTTGCTCAATCAGGTTTTGCAGCTAAATATCTCTGTGGGGCTGGTATGCAGCAGCTCAGGACTGAGCATGACTTTCTGAACAGCTGCAAGATTTAGCTGACTTCCATCATGCCAGGCTTAACGTGAGAGCAGGAAGCTTGTTGCTCTTCTGCTGTCAGCACTAAATGACGAGTCAAAAGGAGGATGTAGCTGCCAGGTTGTAATGCAGAAAGAATACAGAAATTGGACTGGAGCTGAGAGTGGCTGCTAAGTTAAAATCTGTGGTGTCAGAAACATAGTGAATGTAATTGCTGGATAGAGGGAGGCTAGAACCTTGTCAAGATAAAAGGAACGAGACGTACACGTGTAGGGGAGGAAAATCAATTTAAATTTGTCTTTTAGGCTACTAACTCAGAACCACCATGGGTTGAAGGGTTGGCAACACTAGCAGAGAAAGTATTTTAGCCTAAAGCTGTTTATGAGCCCTAATGTATATGCAGGATTTGCCACAGTGACTGGGAGCTTAAGTATTCTGTCTGTGATGCATTTTATATGAGGGTGTGGGCATCCTTGGGTGTTTCTACAGTGTTTCACAGTAAGTGAACTATATCCTTACTTATTGATTCTACAGCATGCCACTAATCAAGGGGCATGATTTTAAGGCAAGTTCTTTCATATACAGTAATTAAGCCAATTTTCCTACTGATAAATGTCCTTTATTCTTCAACTTCTTTGAATAATCCTCTTTTCTCCGTTGCTAATCTGAAGCTATTTATGCCCTGAATCACTTGCCATTTCTAGGGTGTAGATTAGTCAATTGGTAGCAGCAAACAGGAGATGAGCCTACCTGCTTTCCCATCTGTGGGAACACTAATTAGAGTTTTCTTTTTCTATTTAGTCACCTTTTTATTTTTTTCCCCTGAAATTTGTAGGAACTTAATTATCTCTGAGAATCTTGCTGTCCCCCACCCCGTGTCAGCTGGATTTGGATAAAATTAAACAGCATAGTTTCTCAGTTATTAAGGTGGAACAGTGAAACAAGCAGTGTGGTCACATAAGTCTCATTTCCCTAGGAACTGGAGCTAAAAAGTTTATCTTATGGCAACATTTCACTGATACAACTACACTAGGCCTCAGCCATAGGTTTTGCCAAAAGTTTGGCAAATTTTTCCTTCTGTCAATTATACATATCTTTAAAATAATGATACAAAAGTCAGATTCTTCCCATAATCAACAGCAGATGTTGGCAAGATGGATAGGATGTACAGATGGATAGGAGTACAGATGCTGCCCAAATATTCATTCTCCTCATCCCCACTGGGTTATTCCTAAAATATCCTTTAAATAAACAACTTGGTTTTGATGGTCACCTCTTTTACTTAATCTTCACAAAGGTTCTTGGCAGTGAAATTTGCCTAAATATCTGACCTATGCTCTTCTGAAAATAACTGTTACAACTGTTGCAATGTTAACTAGACCTTCATTTGTCCTTTTTCATATGTTAACATCAGTAATGTTCTGTTTTTGTGACTACAATATAGTTCTCTAGGGAGTAATTTGTCCCAGCTAGACCATCTGATAAGAGGTACTTCATGCTCATTTTCCCTGGTAGTTCAGCTATTTCTTCAGTAATTAATGCTATTTTAATTCAAATCTTATATATACTTCCCTGTTTGTACCTAGGGTAACCCAAAGGTAAAGATTCCCTCTGCTCTTATTGCAACTTTCTTCACAAATGTTCCTGATTATTACATTAGTAAAATAATGAAACTGGAGCTGTGCAACTGAATGTCTTGTTCCTGTTTATTGCACATGTTCAAGTATGTGCCTAGGACCATTCAGAATCAGGCAACACATCTCCCCACATGCATCTTTAAGCAGCAGTTAATATCAAATTCTGTACTTCTGCTGGTTCAGTTTGGTTTTGTTGTGGTTTGTGTTTGTCGTTCTTTTCTAAATCTGCCAGTAGTTGAGATTATAAAAGTTTATGCAAACACCCAGCAAACCTTGCAGCAAGAAGTATGCAGTGCAGTAAAATAAGCCATTTTTCTCAGCATGAAGTTTGAGCCAGTCTTTCAGGTTGCAGTTAAACAGGCACTTAAACATGTGCTTAAGTATTTGCAGTATAGAGCCGTGGATAGGTGTTTGCTTTGCATGTCTAAATCAATAAGAAAAGTTTCATTTTGTTTCTGCTGTAGTACTTATAGAAGTGTATTATTTATGACTACTTCAGCATTCTGCTATGGGGATTCACTTAATTTGAAACATCTGTAAATTACCATCAGGGTATAAGAGTTCTTGAAAAACTCTCCCTTATACAAGCACAGGCACTCATCTTTTTATGAGGCTATAGATAGGCATGTCTGCTTAATAGTAGTGCTAATTCTGGTGCTAGATAAGTATTTTCTTTATTCTGGTTGAGAAACTAGACTTAATAGCACACAAAAAAAGAGATTTGATAGCTATTGCAAAATGTTGTTTATTGCTGCTATTGTAGGCTGAGATTAGAAAGTACTTGGATCACTGCTGCATTGTTACATTTCAGAAAGTTATTCTGCTCTGCAAAATGTTTCTGTGCTTTAGAGAGAAACAGCAAGTTTCTGCATTAGGCCAAAATTTCAAGGAGTTTTTGTTGGGCTTTTTTGTTTTTTAACCTTTCCTTCACCCTAAAAGTCTCCCTCTCAATATCAACCTTGAATCTGAAATTTAAGGTAGGTTCTTCCTGGCATATATTTCATCAACAATGAACTTTCTGTAATCAGAGTGGGACTGAAAGCATGCAGACACACAGCAGTTTTAAATACAATGTCTTGGGGGAAAACAAAAAAATAACTGATGGTTGAAGGTCTGAACCAGCTGCTTTCTGGAGTCCAGGGAGCTGTAGGGTTTACTGATGCATTGGTACTTATAGAGTTTTGTCACTTAATTCCCTCTTCAAGACTGTAGATGCTGTAACTGATAGTGACACTGTTCTCTCTGCCTCCACTTACTTTGCTCCTAAAGGAAGATTGACTCAGTCCTAGGATGTGTCCTTTGCCCCTCTGCCCCCACCCCCCTTTCCCTCTGGCTTGGCAGTTGTGGCAAGTTATCTCACCTCTGTTTAAGTGTCTAACACTCAAATTTGTGCTCAGAAAACATCGGCACTTCTCAGGAGAACAACCCAAGGAATGGGGCTGGATGGTTTCAACTCAGAAGAAGGTGTAGGAGAGGCTGAGCTACCCATTGTTACCTCTAAAGCTGCATGTGATCAGGCTCCTTCTCTACCAGCTGCTGTTTTGCCTAAAGCTCACTTAAGCACAGCTTTTCTGGATATGTTCCTCTTTTCATCCCTTCCCCCAAATCAGGAACCACCTATAGCTGCCTTAAGATGTTAGTGCTGCTGAGCAGCAGGGCTGGCTCAGGCTATAGCCAGGGCAAGCATCTTGCTGGCAACCTGTGGGAATGATGGACTGCCTGTTTTCCTGGGCTTCTCAAGGTAATTATGGGATTTGTCTGCCCAGAGTAGGCCCCTGTATCTTGCCAAAACATGCTGGGCAATAGTGTGCAAAGGGGCCTCTCCCAGCATTAACATTCCTTCAGCAACAATCCCAGCCCAGTCCAGCTCATGCTTCCACCTAGAAGAGCAAGTCCCACTCTTGGTCCTTTCCATCTCTCTCCTCAGTCTAGCAAATGTGCTGCCACAAAGCGTAAGTGTGGGCTCCTTTGCAAGGAGAGGGAAGTGGGTTGCCATTTGTAGCTTACACCTCGAGATTAAAAGGAGAATGGTCATACTAAATAAGAAAAAGTTCAATTTAGGCCAGTAGAAGGGTAGTAGGGGATGGGAGACCGTTAACGGAGGCTGTCCATACCTGAAGAAAGTGTGGGAAACAGAAGGTCTTGAGGATTGAGCACCAACTGGAGAGAAATACCAGCAGGTCCTACCCAGAGTCTCTGAAACAACATCATCTTCCTCAAATTTCTTAAATTCTTAAGCAAAGAAATGAATTAATCTGAAACACATAAGTGTTTTGTTGCTCCTGCAAAACTCCACCCTAGCTGCAGGGCAGAAAGCTTTGAGATGGCTTTGCTGATCAGTGGTGTTGTACCCTACAAGTACACCGTGCCCAGGTGACACTCAGTGCTGGCAATGTCAGCTTTCATATTTCACAGTCACCACTCCAGGTAAAATAAAGAGCTATTTTCTTGTACTGACAAGAAAGAAAATGCTTGCATCACCCTAGCTGTAGCAGCTTGAAGAATTACAGTCCAGAAATAACACGTCTTGTTTAAGACTGCCTGAATGCTGCAAGACAGTTGGGAATGAGGGCTGTCAAGACATAGGTATCTACACTTAGTCTTCTTGGTGAGAAACAAGTAGGAAGTGCAAGGCTGGGAGGAGGACCTGGCTGTTCTCCCTGCTGGGTTGCCCAGTGTCCCTGCTTTGCCTCCATGGGATGCTTTGCAAGCATACACAGATATGACTGCAGCTTGCAACATCTGACAGTTGTGCCCTGTCCAGTGCCTCCCTATCTCCTCTTTTGTACATAACTCCCAGACAGTGTCTTTTGAATCCAGTTTATCTCCTGTTCCTGACTTGATTTGATGCTGCTGTTTCTCTAGATGTCAAAACACTTGTCCAGTCAATGCTGTGCTGTGTTTTTTTTCTATTCCCTCTTCTCATCAGGCAAGAGAAGGAAGATCTGAGCGTTCCAGCGGAGTTCTGTAGGGGGTGAGCTGAGACTGATTGTTCTTATAACAGATCTTAATTGCTATATAGTATTGAAGTATGTGAATTGTAGGTGATGAACAGGCAATGTCCTACTATGGCTATTGTGAGCAGGTCAAGCTCGTGTTCCTGTAGAAGTTAAGAAGTCAGGGTAACCCAAAGAGATCTCTTTCAGAATTTGCATTCTTGCAAAGTTTCAGAACTGCCTTCCAATCTACTCTGTTTATCACTGCAAATGCCTTGTCTCATACTTGTGATTGATGCTTTGTGTTTGGTGGCAACAACCAAATACCCCTGCTCTCTTCAAATGTTTTCAGTTTTACTATTGCATATGTCGTAGTGATGAGTGTGATTGGGATCACTCAGCTTTTAGAAACACATTACAGATTTTGAAACATCCTCAAAATTCTCCCCAGATAAGGTAAATCCTGTCCTTGCCATTGATCTGCCTCTTGGGATCGATTTCAATGTCCAGTAAATTTTATTTAGCTGTTTCTTCCCTTCTTCAGCAAGAGAACAGCACTTCTCCAAGTGCTTGAACAACAGCTGTTTGGCTTTTTCCATGAGAATTAGGCATCTGTTTGTGCAGTGGCAAAGCAGCCTGCATGGAACCAAGAACTGTGGGGAGAGTGATACAGTTTTAATGTTCTTCTTGTTGACATCTAATTCCCTAGATGCTCTTTGAAATAGTTACTTTTCTATAAAAGAGACGCTGTTGCTGCTGTTAACAGACTTCTTGATGTGTCTCGCTCCAAGGGAATTTTTAGTAGCCATACATTATGTACACACATGCATGCCTGTACATAGAAATATAGACACAGTTTCGGGCATGAGCGTGCTTTCCTTTCTAAGCTCTTACAGACAAGACTATGAAAAATTAAAGGCAACTCCAGTGAAGTTGTTGATCCGCTAATGAAGAATTACTCCATCTCTATCTGACCAGCTTGATCCGTCATACCAATACCAAGATAAAAGGATAGCTTCTGCTCATCTAGTAACCGGCCTTGCAAATGCCTTTTAAAAATTCTGTCATGCTGAATTACATGGCTCCTATCATCTGTAGATCTCTTTTGAAAGCAGCCCCAGGTTACATGCAGATCGGATTACCACGCATCAAAGAGATTAAAATAGGTGTGTTAGGAAGATAAAGGCTTTTTCTTATTCTGCTTGCAAAAAATTACATTTAAAAGACCCTTCAGAGAAAACAAAAAAGGGCTCAAAGGAACCAAACTGGAAGCAGTAGCTTACAGAAAACTGCAGAATGGCCGACAGGTTTCTGACAACATACACTGGTGCTTTGTTTCTTGCTTTAATGTGTGTTCTATATCCTTGTGAAGATGCATAAAGTTGGGCATTAAAAGTGTGAGAAAAGAAACTACTTACATATTACCAGTTCATTTTATAGTCTTGTGAAATTGTAGAGAATCACAGTTACTTTCAGATGCTAATTTTTTCAGGTACTCCTCGATGATATACCTGATGTGAATTTATAGGTGGCCAAATAGCTTTCAAAGTGCAGCATGTGAATTTATTCAGCAATTTTAGAATGGTTGAGGTGGGGCAGCTATTTTTAGAATTTGTATTATCTCCAGGTCTGGAAATGTGGAAGTTGTGTTCCCATTACCTATTAGGAATAAAAAGCCCACAACATGAAGCTATGAAGGAATTCTATGTTCCTATTCATAAAACCATTTCAAAGAGCTACTCGTGCACAGGATCAAACCCCATTAGGAGATCGTCAAAACTGCTGTTAAAATGTGAGAGCAGAATAAGTTTGGGGAATGAGTAAGAGGGGGAGTGCTTTTGAGAATTACATATACATAAGTGTTTACCTCATACTCTTGTTGACTGAGGGAGAATCCAAGCTCTGAGAAAGGGTCTTGCTCTTCACCTCAATAATCCAGTTCTTTAAAATAGACAAATTATTTCGTGTTGATTTGAGGAATCTTAGAGGTACAGTGTTGGATCGAAAGGTCTAGAGTACCAAGTAACTCAACTTGCCAAGATAAAAAGAAGCATGAAACAGTGTGAATTGTATCAGATATAACCCAAAAGAGGCTATCTGTGATTCAGACTGGACTCTAGGCGACTTAAAAAGGATTGATTTTTGGAGACTTTGGCTTATACAATGTGATTTTACTGAACTTTTAGTTGATTAGCAGTTATTCTTAAAGCATATGTACCTCCAGATGATTTGAATGTTATGAGGAATCAAATATTGTGTTAAACATAGACATTTACCAGTGTTATGAACTATCAGGTCTAAGGAAACAGCAGAAGGACACAGAAATATTAGAAGATAGGGTGGCATTCACTTGGGGAGGGACTGCATATATTATTCACCACTTTTCGGCAAAAAAGGAATATTCACATTTAATACTAAAACTGAAACAGAATGGGAACAACGTAAACTCTGGTGATGTGATCTTCCTAGGCTGCACGGGGTGGGAGAGAAGGCATCGTCCTCATCCCTCCCAGCAAGGGCTGCAGGGAAGGAGGTGCTCACAACCCAGTTCCTCTCAGTAAAACACAGCTGGGAAGAGAGGGAAATGTTCTCCTTTTATGTGCATCAGTACAGGAACCTGCTCTCTGAGGGAAAAGATGGTTTGGCACACAGCATCTTGGGAGCTTTATGAGGCTCTGCTTTGTAATGCTGCTGGCTTTATAAATAGTATATTGCTCTGTCTCTTCCACCCCTACTGTGCTTTCTGTTTACAATAACATGCTTTGCAACTCAGATGTAGCTGTTTTCTACTACGCTCCTTCTTGTGTATATTTGAGTACATCCTCAAGATTATAGGCTCATCCTTGTAATTAAAATGCCATTCAGGTTGCATTTCAAGACCAAGCAGCTTATTGCACTAGCAGTGGTTAACCTCTAAGAGTGCCCAGCACCAATCACTAAATCCATTGATCTGATAATATTGACTTAAGATTAACATATTGACCAGTCAGCTTTCCTAAAGTACTACATAATCTTAAAAATGGTCTGTGCCTCCCACATGTGGGACCCTGAAGCTTAACACCACAAAGGGAAACAGAACAATGACAAATAGTAACCGATGGGTTTATTTTTCACAATGAAATGGCAACCAGTATAGGTGGCTCTTCATGTAAGGAAGTCCACAAAGTGGGAATATGCTGATTCTGAGCTAGAAAATATTGTTTAAGTTTGATATCAATACAGTAGAGCAATTAGTTGGGTTTTTTTGGAAATCTCCCTTCCTGTTCCTTTGGAACTGTTTTACAGCACTGAGATGATTTCAAGGGAAAGAAACTCAGCTTAATATCTTGTTTTAGTTCCTTATTTCTCAGTGTATTTTGTTAGTATTGTGATGTGGAAGCTGACTCGTTCCTAACGGCTCCATCATATTTTTGAACTTATAAAAGGTTTGTATGGTCATTTCTTTCAAGTGATCTCTTAGAAGTTTTGTGTCTATGCTTACAGATGTGAGCCAGAGTGAGAAAATACATCTACATGGAAGTAGAATGCAATGTTAGTTTTGAATGAGAAACTTCCTGCTAGGTTCTTCAAAGGTTTTGGTTATGGACTAAGGTGACAAGGGATTTTAGGGTCACTAGCAAACAGTAGTCCTCACATGGAGCTTCATTAAGATTTGCCATTCACCGAACTAATGTATCTTCACCTTACAAATAAGGATTGTTGTTTCCTTGTTTAGCAGATATATCTTTGACAATTGTCTCCCCTTTTGTCACTTCCTTGAAAGCTCATGACACTTTATTTTTTCAGTCGTCTGCTTGATGCAACTGAGTCCTAGCCCAAATAATTTGTGTCCAGGTAATTATGATGTGTCAAAGAATTTTCATGTGAGGAATAAGGATCAGATAATTAACAAAACCTTGATCTCTTTTTCAGTGCTAATAATTTCCAAAATAAATTGTAAAGGAAGAGAATCAGAGAGTATATGTCAGCAGTTCAGTATCCTCAGTGCAGAGTGTCAATAACTTTTGAAGATCTTATGGCTCTTTCATTTCATATTAAATTAGATTTTATAACTCTGACTGAAGAGATGTGGTAAACTGGGATCTTTGCTATGATATTGTTTAGTAGAAAGAGGAATGAAGGACTTCAAGTGTAGCATTCAGGAACGACTACAATTTAGGTTCTTTGGTGTGTTACAAACCATTCCATATTTGCTGCAGTACATGGATGTTCTGTTAGAAATTGTGTTTTGTTTCTCAGTCCTTCTTAAGCTTTTATGACCAGCCTTGAAATGCCACCAAAGTTTTATGGCACAAAATGATTGTGAAATCTCTCGCTTTCCTTGGGAAGTGATAAATTTTAAGTTTCTGTACTGCTCAAATATTGCCAGCCATGTAAGGCTTGATCTGGTGTCCACTGATAACAATGGTTGTACTTGTGATGGATTCAATAGGCATCAAATTGGCCCGTACTTTTAAGTCTTTGCTTATTATGTGATTAATGTAGCATTTTGAAACCTTTCTAAATAGTGATTAAGTTCTTAACTAAGATAAACGGATATTAGAGGGAAACTTGAAGCTGTTAAGTAGTAACTACCTTAGAGTTACCTGGAATGGTGTGGAGAATGTGAGCAGAAAAGCAGACAGGCAAAGTCAAACACATTTCACAGAATCTCAAAGGTTGGAAGGGAACTCAAAAGATCATCTAGTCTCCAACCCCCCTACCAGAGCAAGACCTCTTAGAGTAGGTCACACATTTCAGTTAACCTGAGGAGCTCTGAGGGGTCAAGCCAGGGGAATGTTGAATGCTTCAGCCTATGAAAACATGGGAGACTGTTTCAGCATTACGGCATCAGTAATACCATATCCATCAGGGACTGTGCAAATTTGTTCATATATAACTACTGAAGTCATTTAATAATATTTGGCCTAAAGAACTTCAAAAGCTTCTGAAAATATAGACACAGTAAGCAAGACTTGCTTTATGTGTCCCCAGATTCTCATCACTAAGGTATGTGTACAGCTCATAGACTCTAATGTAAAACTCTCACAACCTTTTCTTAGATGCAAGGGTGGTGGTATCTCTGTAAAGCAGGATATATTTTGCTGAACTAAAATCAGAATAGATGGATCAAACGAATGTTTACCCAGGAACATATCTAATGCTAGGGAAGATGGAGACTGGAATTCAGAGAAGGGTAAAAATCATGTAGGTTGATTATTCTGTTTGAATGTAGGACAGTTGATTTCAAATGCGTAAGTGAAGCAAATTTGGCTATTGACTATTTTGACTATTGCACTTTTAATGAGAAACTTCAAATGAGTCATTATGCCTTTCATTTACAACAAGGGAAAGAAATTTCAAACTCTTTTGGTTTGCCATGCAGCAGAGTTCATATTTTCTTCCATCAGCTCTGCTTCATGTACACAAAACAAGGTCCTTTGCAATTACCTGACAAAATCCCCGTTCCTACAGGGGATTTGCATGAAACTCTTATGCTAATGTATTAACCATTGATTCACCTTTTCATTCATCCTGTTTGAACTGCTGATGTGTGCTAGATGTTAGGAGAACAGCTAAATTAATACTACTTTGAAGTTGTTTTACTTTGGAGAGAAAAGATAGCACCTGCAGAGGAAAAAGACTTGACAAGAGGCAAATTGTTAGTGTCACTGGCGAATAAAAGAAACAAGTGCAGAGAGACTCATAAATGTTAAATCATAACAGTATCACCTGGAAAAGCCTTTTTTGTTTCTTCCTCTGTAGCAACACGTACCTTGGAGACCTTTTTCAGGTGACCTAGGTTTTGACTATATCATGAACATAACATAATTTGTTTTCTGCCATTGAAGTAATTTTCTACTATCTAAATGGAAATTTATTTCCCGCTAAATGCTGTTAACAGAAACTCCTTGGAAGTATAGTATATGAAGGAGATGAAGGTGTAAGGGTTAAAAACCTGCATGACCAAGTCACCTGCTGTCAGTCCACTGACACTTTTTTTTTAAGCTCTACTTCTTCAATCACACTGAAGTGATGACATTATCTACACGTTTTATTATGAAGAGTAAAAAATGTAACACTTGCTGAGTGCTGTTTGTGAAAGAGCATTACAGGGCATTTGAAGAGTCATCTTTTCAATGGCTTTTAACTTTGCCTGAACAGCAACCTATTGACATGAACCTCTTCTTTTTCTCTGATTCTTTTTGGTTTTTTTTTAACTTCCAAGTTAAATATTGCAACTGGTGTCTGGTGCACTGGAGTAACAAAATAAAACAGTTGAGAGAAATGAGGGGTTTTATCTACAGAGATGCTGATGAGGGTTTCTTTGGCCTTGATGAACTGAGGAAGACAGAAGTGAGAGGTCATGTGGTCCAGATTGATCTCTAACTTATTTTTGAGCAATTTGTTACCATCCTAATGCTGGTTATAAAAGCTATAAGAATATTGTTCTGACAATAAAGGTATAGGACCTTATATTCCCTGTTTCAGGACACTGTTATCTGTTTCTGGTCTCAATATAGCCCTTAACAAAATCTCATGTTAGCAATGCATATGAAATGAGTGCCTATTCCTACACTGAAGCAAGTACTGGTTTTGCCTCATAGGTAGTTTTTAGTTCTGATGTGCTTTGAGTGTGCTAGAAACATTTTATTATTATTATATAGGTAAGCTCCACACATGGTCCTTGATGAAGAATGAATTAATTTCCTCATTGAATGGAATATTCATTGAAAACAAATGAATACTCCATCTAACACTCTCTCTTTTCCCTGCTGCATGCTGCTGAGTACTATTGGGATGTAGGAATGTCAGTGTCCCAGAGGACTGGGCATAACTTTTCTTCAAGCAGCTGAATTGAGGTTATACCCTCTCCCTATGGTGGAAAATGTGATATTTCAAAAAACTCAGAGGTGATAGGGATTGGTCTTGGTGTTGCAATTATATTATAGCTAAAGCTCACCAAACAAATATATAGGGCATTTTCACAGATTTTGAAAGAATACAATAACATGCAAATTAAACCTATTGATAGCATGATTCATTAGGCCTGGAATGCAACAGATGAGCTATAATGCACAAAGTGCAAACCTATGCACTTAAGTAAAACTAAGAATTTCAGCAATAAGCCAGGAACTCTTCAGCTGAGGAGACCAAAGGAGAAAAAGGGCCTTGGAGCATTAATTAATTAGAGATTGGCTAGAGGCCAGCAGTAAGATGCAGTTGTGAAAAACAGATGTATCAGCTGAACTTCTTTCAGCTGAGGTAAAGTCAAATCTCATCTAGAATACTGTACAATGATCTAGTTAAGCCTGTTAGAACAGGTGAAGCAGAAATGTTTTAAGATGAAGGCAAAAGAGGGTCTGGAAAACCACCTGCTGGACTCAAGAAAAGAGAGAGGAGAAAAAAGGTCTTTGCTGAGTTACAAATTTGCTCTTGAGGGTTTATTTAACACAGTGACCTTGTGACAGGAACAGTTTTGCTCATTATTGCGGTGTGTAGTTCTTGTACTGCTTTTTCTAGGGATAAGGGATGGTGTTTCATCCCACTGTATGGATTCTGTCTCCTGGGAGAGGAAAGTTCTGTCTCTATGTTAACGTTCATGCAATATGTGCCTTGCAATACCTATCCAAGATCTTTTTTGAGGTGATCTACTAAACAAGATCTGAGTGTAAATCACTGTCCAGTGATCAAACGAGAAGAATAAAAGCAGCAAGAAATTATTTCAGAAAAGAGCCAAAAAACCCAAACCCTTCACAAAGCCAAACTAATGTTATGTACCTGTATATACGTGTAGAGATATCTACACATATATGACAACATTTAAAGTTATGTATATGCTCCCATGATATGAATAAATACTGTCTGAAAATCCGGATTTCCTGAGCCCATAAACTAATGCATATATGAGTGGAATTACGCAAAATTATGTGCTACAGTAAGAAGTTTGTGCTGAATGGTACTGGAAAAAGTCATGTAGACATAAAGTATTGTGATTTAAAAGTTTGTATCCTACACAAACAATGCTTCATATTTTCTGTAGTGGAAAATTTAGCTCAATCCTTCTTGTAAGCCGCACACGAATGCCCTGCAAAAGGCAGTTTTGCAACTGTGTTCTCATAAACCATGTGCAAAATGATAATTTCATGCAGCTTCAAACTCTTAGATTAAATAAGGTTTGGTAATTAACTCTTGGTTTTGTTGGACCATCTTTGTATTTGTCAGCTAGAAGTGTCCTCTTATGTGGTTGTGTTCAGTAAGATATCTGAACTGTTGATGCTGTTAGTGCATCAGTAGAACAAAACAGGCTATTGATTTGCTCAGCCATTAAAACACATGGATTATGCTTTACACTAGGAATAAGAATTTGCTAAGTATAGATCCAAAAAATGTCTGCTGCCTTCAGACTCAAATACAGGCAATACTGTGTAGAAGTTCTCTTCAGTGGAACCAGGAATGTCAAAATACCAAAAGCATGGGTTTTTATAAAATACTGGGACGAGGACCTTTTGCCCTAATCCTTTCCTTCTGTTCTGTGAACCACTAAGTTTTGGAATTTAATTTTTAGAGCAGTGGAAATCTATCATAGATGTCAAACTGTATAGTGCATTTAATCAGGTAGCTTTTGCAATCTTACTACAAGTTCACCTATGCTGGATGCTCTGTCTCCACTTTGAGTGAGAAATAGAAAATGTCCACCAAGGATGACACACACAATGAGAGATTTTACAACTTAAAAGCCCCAGCAATCCCATAGCACTATTTGCAATATTTGAGTGTCTTGTACTTTAAGACTTAAGTTAATATGGAAAAACAGTCATATCATCAAGACTCTTTTTGTTTTGAGTATATTAGAACTAGAAGCTGAAATTCCCTCTGAAGCTGATGATACTAGCAAATGACATGTAAAAAAATCTGAGCTTGTATATCTTGCTGGCTTTTGTTGCTAGCCTGTTATTGTGCCTTTTCAGGAGAGGAATGCTAGAGTTAGGAATATTGTAGAGATAATGATATGTTCTCATTTTTATGGGAGAAGAGTGAATTGCGTTAGTTTGCAAGTCTCATTTCAATGCTGGGTGACTGTGCAGATTCAAGTGTTGTGTGTCCCAAAATCTGAGGATGGCAACAGGATTTTGACGATTTTAAGCCTTTCTGATATGTTTCATATTGAGATACTCAAGGCATTTATGTATTTGTCTTTCCAGATTCTTTATTCATATATGACGTTGTCAGCCCATTTAAGTGCACACACAGAGCACTGGGAAAGTCAATTGTTAAGGATGGAGGCATCACCAACTGTTTCAAGAAGCTGCCCTGAGCTGCTTCACCAAACCTAAGTAAACAGCTGTGTTTTGCCCCCTCTGTGGCTAGTTGCTTGCAGTCTGAATAAGACTTATAGTATGCTGTTGGCATGCAGAAGGAACTGATGGCAATAGACTGGATTGCTCCTATCCTCTCATTTTAAAATAAGGGGTTTAGTCCATTTGTTCCAGAGATTTGACCTCTGTTGGTGATGATTTTTGAGAAGTGCTATACAACTGCCACTGAGTAACCTGTGTCATGATTCACTTTTTTTTTTTTTCTGTTAAAAGTAAAATATTTATTCTAGATGAGAAGACCTTATGCCACTCTCCTTACTGGGCAGGTTGTCTCCCACATCAGATAGGGAAGGTGCTGTGCCTAGCAAGTTGCTGTGAAGCAGATGTCTCTTTTCAAGTCATTCTGTATGAGTATCCCTCAAAGATGAAGCCTGAAAGCAGTCACTCTTTGTTTTGCTTTAAATTTTACCTACCTGTCTACCAAATTCCTGATTTTATTCATTTCTTCATTTTCTGTACTACAAAAGAGTGACTCTTACCTATAAACCCCTGTGCTCTAGGAATTCGGTTTGTTTCAATGTGTCTCCTTCTGTATCTCCCTGGGGTTTTTATACAGCATTTGTTTTATTTATGTGTATGCATTTGAAGGCATTTTCAAAGTGGTATATCATAGATAAAATGATAAACATTGTATAGATAAATATATTAAGGCACAATATGTGTTAAATGTGTGTAAATCTAAGCTTGCTGCTTGTTTTCACGATGTTGACTTCTTTTCCACTGACCCCCATTCTCTGAGAAATGTTGCAAGAAGAAGACAGCAATTTTTTTCAAGCCATATGTTTTCTGAAAATAATGATATGTCAGAATTACCAAATATAAAGCAAATATTTCTATAACTAAAATGATTCATAATGTTGTGTATGGTAGAGTGGTCTTGCTTGCATCCATCTTTTATTACCTCAATATCTTTCTCCTATTGGTATTCTCTATCTGTTCTGTCTGGTTTTATACTCTGTATTAGTAGTTAAATTAGAATATTTTCTGTGAAGGCCAAATTATTCTGAGATTATAGTCTCTGTCAATGGTGACTTTTTACTTCTTCTTTTGCCTTTTCCTAGATCTTTTTGAACAGTACATTTGAAATTACACTTTCTAGTTTTGGCACAATAAATCATCAGAGTTCAAATTACCTAAGGTCAGAAACCTTTTTCGAGAAGGACTTGCATGCTAAATGTATTAAGAGATGCGTTGTAACTCTTAAAAGGCAAAGTGATGAATAAGTTATCAAAGGAACTTTTAACAAGAGTGGAAGTAATATGTATCCCAAAGGAAGCTATTATGAGCCCATTAATATCACAAGCCAAAGTTTTACTTACTGAGTATAATCTAAATTGCATTGAACTTGCCAACTGTCAAGGGAACTACCCACTTGCTGTGGTCTTGTGGTTGAATTGTTCCTTTGATTTCTCCAAATGTCTTTCTTCCTCCCCTCCTTATTTACATGAACAGTTCAAATTCAATTATATAAGCCATAAGGATTTGAAAATTCATTGTTCATAACAGGGTGACATTCCTCAATGCCTATGAATAACACAGACTATTTCCTTGAGAATCCACATGTGATACCTCCAAACCTTGAAGTATTGAAGCTTGAGCTGTACAGTTCTCCTTGTGCAATACTCTTTTAGACCCTCTGAGCATGTTAGTTTTTGGATACACCCTTCATGAAAGGCTGGGAGCAGCGTGGCCAGCACAGTGCTAAAGTTTGGCTGGAGCTGGTACTTGGGATGTTGCAGACATGTTTCAGCAGTCTGGGTCAAGACAGACCAAAGGTACCTCATGACTTGCCTCACTAGGTATGAGTAAGAGATGGTAATTAAAGGAGTGCTTTCTCTATTGTGCAAACCATCTGTAAATCATCAATCACAGAATACCAGAATAGTAGGGTTTGGAAGGGACCTCTAGACATTATCTAGTTCAGTCTCCCCCACTAATACTGAAGTGCTGTGGGTGCCATAGTGAGTGTTAGTGTGCAGGGAGAAGAGGAAGCCTGTCTCAGGTATGCAGACCACTAGCATACCTCTGTGTGTCTGCATGCATCTGTGAAAGTGTTTCAGGAGGGAGCACTTGCCTGTGTGCATGTTTTGGGATGAGGCTGGCCCCAGATGGAGATCCTACTGTAATCAGTGTTGGCAGCTCTTTCCTGGCTGTGCCCAGGCCAGTGCCCTGTGATCAGACAGGAGCACTGTCCTGTGCACCAGCTCCCGGTTAGAGGACCCGTACACGTTGCATCCCCACAGCCTCTCATAGGGCAGCTATGGTGATCTGCTCTGCAAGCCAGCGCCTCCTGAAGAGTGTGGCTGATGGTGGTTGTGCTGGAGGGCACAGCTCACCCTGTACAGCCTTGTCCCTTCTGTGCTGTGCCACTCATCATTCAGCAGTCAGCAACTGCCAGTCCTGCACTGACACCTCATCTGTCAGCCATCTCCTAGCCTCTGATGGCTGCTGTCTGACATCCTTCTCCTGCAGCTAGGTGATGTCATGGCTGAGTATGACTCCATTGCTGCTCTTCCCCTTCCCCTCACTTGTCAGGGGATAATGGCAAGCAGCTGTTTCTTCATGAGTCTCACGGGAACACAGCCACATGCTGGGTCTTGCCCAGCACTGCTCCAGGCGGTTTTATCACACACAGCTTTTCTTCCT